>NW_028274821.1:27031031-27316031 GCF_037043125.1 Eumetopias jubatus | reverse complement strand
GGTCATGATCTCAGGGTCCTGGGATCCAGCCGCACATCGGGCTCCTTGCTCGCTGGGGAGCCTGTTTCTCCCTCTCCCTCTGCCTGCCACTCCCCCTGCTCGTGCTCTCTCTCCCTTTCTCTCTCTCTCTCTCTGCCAAATAAATAAAATCTTTAAAAAAAATTATTGTTGCAGGCAAGATGTACCAATGTATGACGCTAATACTTGGGCAAATTTTGAGGAGATGCAAGATATCAGCATAGTTCCAAACTATCTCACCTAAGGTATTTATCAATTATATATGGGAAAATAGCAACTTTACAATAGAGAAACCCAACAGACACCCTAACCAACTGATTGGGGTTAATATCTAGAGTGAAAAAACATTAACATCATGAATGCCCTGCTAGGATGTCTTAAGGAGGACACATATTGCTTCTGAGATACTCCTGCCCAAAATGCACAACTTCCATATAATTATGAGAAAACGTCAGGCAAACTCAGATTGAGAGTCATTCTACAGCCAAATGGCCAGTACTCATCAAGAGTGTGAAGGTCTTGAAAGACAAAGAATGCAGGGCTGTCAGGACTCGGGGAGGCTGAGGCGACACAGCACCTGAAGGCAGGGGTTGAGGTTGGGTCCTGAAATAGGAAAGGGTGTGAGAGGAGAACCTCCTGAAATTTGAATAGAGTTGTGTAGTTTAGTTAACAATAGTGTACAAACGTTCACGTCCTGGATTTGACCGCAGTACTCTGGTTTTCAAAGGTGTTAACATTAGGGGAAGCTGGGAGAAGAGAATTTGCAAACTCTGAACACTTTTTGCAACTTGTCTGTAAGTCAAAAATTATTTCAAAATAAAAAATTTTCTTTAAAATATCCACAGATCAGAAAGATATTTTGTATTGTCTGTAGTGCACACATAATTTATAATTGCATCCAATAGTATACCATCAATATAGAAGCTATAGTTACAAAAATTTACAAATACATATTCACAGATAGAGCAACTGAATTTTAAAATGTTTGTGATATAGTCAATGTTGAAAAAGAAAATTTTGATGTCGAATCCAAAAGAGAAAACAAAAATGCAGCATGATAGCACATACCTTTTTTTCTTTGCTGCTCAGGTTTATAAATGTTTGAAACTTTGAAGAGTTGTTTTGCAAATCAACATAAATGTCCAACATTTATATTGAGCTTTTTTGTAAATAAGTTCTTTAAATTTTAGTTGCATTCATTTAAGATCAGGTGGAGATCTTTCTTCAAACTATTCAATAAACAGAAGACGAAAAGCTTCAGCATTTGAAGTGTTTAAGCAATTATAATCACTGAAAAATAAAACATTTGCCAACAAACAGTCAGTAACATTTATCACTATCAAAGCAAAAAAACAAAAAAAGACAACTGAACAAATTAAAATAGCTCAAGCAGTATAGAAATTGAGAGAGTTCTAAAATTACATTTTGGATTTCTCAACATGTAAGAGGTATATTTTGATGAAGCTTCTGTTTTTAATTAGATGAATTTCTAGTCTGTATCAGAATAGAAAGAAATTGAGATGTCCCCAAATTTGGAAGTCTCTAAATCAGTGAAACATTTACATGAATCATAAATAGAAACCATTTACTTTATGAGTTTTGTCCCATAAAAATATTACTTGAAGAAATGTACACCTCTGAAAATAGTTGAGATTGCAAATATTTTCAAATTTAAATATTTTAAAAGCTAGAATTCATACTATCTTCCATTTAGCTGGATTTTCTGTAAGCTTACCACTTCCCACCTGCTGTAATCAGAGCATTTATGGTGTCAAAAAAGTATCACTTGAATGTGTCAACTATTTCAATTTGGAAGTTCAACCTTGAGAAAATACTGCAGGCAGTACTATAAAAAAAAAGCTTAAATAATGAGACTGTTTTGAAAACTTTGTTCTTCAGAAAAATATGGATGACACAGTATTAGAAATAGATATAGCTAAAAACCTGATAAAAGGGGACGCCTGGGTGGCTCAGTTGGTTAAGCGACTGCCTTCGGCTCAGGTCATGATCCTGGAGTCCCGGGATCGAGTCCCACATCGGGCTCCCTGCTCAGCAAGGAGTCTGCTTCTCCCTCTGACCCTCTTCCCTCTTGTGCTCTCTATCTCTCATTCTCTCTCTCTCGAATAAATAAATAAAATCTTTTAAAAAAAAACCTTATTTCTTAAAAAAAAACCTGATAAAAGTATGTAAACATGTATTCAGATAAATTATTCTGCTTCTGTTTTCTTTAATGTTCAGATAATTAATATCAATGTGGATATGTTACATTTAATTTCCTGAGAAAAAAATTTATGCTTAAAATAGTTTTTCAATAGAACTAATTGTAGGTCTACCAATATGATAAAACTAATTTGTACTGTTGATCAATAAAGAAAATGTCTCCAAAAATTATGCAATTTCACTTGTTTTTACCACCAATTTTCACTCTGAAAAGTACCCTGGTGTGGGCGACGTGGTGGTCAGTTTCATGTGTCAGTGTGGCTAGACTCCAGTCCTCAGTTACTCAGTCAAACACTAATCTAAGTGTTGTTGTGCAGGTATTTTATAGATGTGACTAATGGCCATAATCAGTTGACTTTAACTAAGGGAGATTATCCTAGATAGTCTGGGTGGGCCTGATTCAACCAGGTGAAAGTTTTGCAAGCAGCACTGAGGCTTTTCAGCAGAGAAATTGCACCTGAGGTCTGCAGCTTTAGCCCCTTCCTGCCCTTCCAGATGGCCTGCTCTTCAGGGGTTCAGACTTGCCCTGCCGGTCCCCATAATCAGTAAACCAATTCCTTTAGATAAATCTCTTACTCTCTTTCTCCTGCTATTGTTTCTTGGGTGGAACTCAACTGACTCAGATGTTCGATTCTATGGTCATCCTCATCTTTCCCTCACTGGGACATCCGTGATCTGGCACTAGGTCCTCTAGAGTGCCCGATATCTAAATACTGAGTCTTACCCATGGAGATCACTCAATGGGAGCCCCAACTTATAATTCTCTGATCTCTGAAATGGCTTTCCTGACTTGTTATGTACACCTAGAGTAGCTGTTATATAAATCTTTTTTTATTTTTATTTTAATTTTTTTATTGTTGTGTTAATCACCATACATTACATCATTAGTTTTTGATGTAGCGTTCCATGATTCATTGTTTGTGCATAACACCCTGTGCTCCACTCAGAATGTGCCCTCTTTAATACCCATCACCAGGCTAACCCAAACACCCACCCACCTCCCCTCTAGAACCCTCAATTTGTTTTTCAAAGTCCATAGTCTCTCACGGTTCGTCTCCCCCTCCAATTTCCGCCCCCTTCATTCTTCCCCTCCTGCTATCTTTTTTTTCCTTAAAATATATTGCATTATTTGTTTCAGAGGTACAGATCTGTGATTCAACAGTCTTGCACAATTCACAGCACTCACCATAGCACATACCCTCCCCAATGTCTATCACCCAGCCACCCCATCCCTTCCACCCCACCCCCAATCTAGCAACCCTCAGATTGTTTCCTGAGATTAAGAATTCCTCATATCAGTGAGGTCATATCATACATGTCTTTCTCTGATTGACTTATTTCGCTCAACATAACACCCTCTAGTTCTATCCACATCGTTGCAACTGGCAAGATCTCATTCCTTTTGATGGCTGCATAATATTCCATTGTATATATATACCACATCTTCTTTATCCATTCATCTGTCTATGGACATCTTGGCTCTTTCCACAGTTTGGCTATTGTGGACGTTGCTGCTATAAACATCGGGGTGCACTTAACCCTTCGGATCCCTACATTTGTATCTTTGGGGTAAATACCCAGTAGTGCAATTGCTGGATCGTATAGTAGCTCTATTTTCAAATTTTTGAAGAACCTCCATACTGTTTTCCAGAGTTGCTGCACCAGCTTGCATTCCCACCAACAGTGTAGGAGGGTTTCCCTTTCTCCACATCCCCGCCAACATCTGTCATTTCCTGACTTGTTAATTTTAGCCATTCTGACTGGTGTGAGGCGGTATCTCATTGAGGTTTTGATTTGGATTTCCCTGATGCCGAGCGATGTTGAGCACTTTTTCATGTGCCTGTTTGCTGTTTGGATGTCTTCTTTGGAAAAATGTCTGTTCATATCTTCTGCCCATTTCTTGATTGGATTATTTGTTCTTTGGGTGTTGAGTTTGATAAGTTCTATATAGATTTTGGATACTAGCCCTTTATCTGATATGTCATTTGCAAATATCTTCTTCCATTCTGTCGGTTGTCTTTTGGTTTTGTGGACTGTTTCTTTTGCTGTGCAAAAGCTTTTTATCTTGATGAAATCCCAATAGTTCATTTTTGCCCTTGCTTCCCTTGCCTTTGGCGATGTTTCTAGGAAGAAGTAGCTGTGGCTGAGGTCGAAGAGGTTGCTGCCTGTGTTCTCCTTGTGGATTTTGATGGACTCCTGTCTCACATTTAGGTCTTTCAACCATTTGGAGTCTATTTTTGTGTGTGGTGTAAGGAAATGGTCCAGTTTCATTCTTCTGCATGTGGCTGTCCAATTTTCCCAACACCATTTGTGGAAGAGACTGTCTTTTTTCCATTGGACATTCTTCCCCGCTTTGTCAAAGATTAGTGGACCATAGAGTTGAGGGTCCATTTCTGGGCTCTCTATTCTGTTCCAGTGATCTATGTGTCTGTTTTTGTGCCAGTACCATACTGTCTTGATGATGACAGCTTTGTAATAGAGCTGGAAGTCCAGAATTGTGATGTTGCCAGCTTTGCTT
Organism: Eumetopias jubatus; assembly: GCF_037043125.1. Taxonomy (NCBI): domain Eukaryota; kingdom Metazoa; phylum Chordata; class Mammalia; order Carnivora; family Otariidae; genus Eumetopias; species Eumetopias jubatus. Next base: position 27,311,275 of record NW_028274821.1, on the reverse strand, counting down.
TGCTTTTTCAACATTCCTCTGGCTATTCGAGGTCTTTTCTGTTTCCATACAAATTTTAGGATTATTTGTTCCATTTCTTTGAAAAAAGTGGATGGTATTTTGATGAGGATTGCATTGAATGTGTAGATTGCTCTAGGTAGCATTGACATCTTCACAATATTTGTTCTTCCAATCCATGAGCATGGAAGGTTTTTCCATTTCTTTGTGTCTTCCTCAATTTCATTCAGGAGTATTTTATAGTTTTCTGAGTACAGATTCTTTGCCTCTTTGGTTAGATTTATTCCTAGGTATCTTATGGTTTTGGGTGCAATTGCAAATGGGATCGACTCCTTAATTTGTCTCTCTTCTGTCTTGTTGTTGGTGTATAGGAATGCCACTGATTTCTGTGCACTGATTTTATATCCTGCCACTTTACTGAATTCCTGTATGAGTTCTAGAAGTTTTGGGGTGGAGTCGTCTGGGTTTTCCACATACAGTATCATATCATCTGCAAAGAGTGAGAGTTTGACTTCTTCTTTGCCAATTTAGCCTTTGACTTCTTTTTGTTGTCTGATTGCTGTGGCTAGGACTTCTAACACTATGTTGAATAGCAGTGGTGATAGTGGACATCCCTGCCGCGTTCCTGACCTTAGGGGGAAAGCTCTTAGTTTTTCCCAATTGAGAATGATATTTGCTGTGGGTTTTTCATAGATGGCTTTTATGATATTGAGGTATGTACCCTCTATCCCTATACTTTGAAGAGTTTTGATCAAGAAAGGATGCTGTACTTTTTGTCCAGTGCTTTTTCTGCATCTATTGAGAGGATCATATGATTCTTGTTCTTTCTTTTGTTAATGTAATGTATCACATTGATTTGTGGATGTTGAACCAACCTTGCAGCCCAGGGATAAATCCCACTTGGTCGTGGTGAATAATCCTTTTAATGTACTGTTGTATCCTATTGGCTAGTATTTTCGTGAGAATTTTTGCATCCATGTTCATCAAGGATTTTGGTCTGTAATTCTCCTTTGTGATGGGGTCTTTGTCTGGTTTTGGGATCAAGGTAATGGTGGCCTTAGAAAACGAATTTGGAACTTTTCCTTCCATTTCTATTTTTTGGAACAGTTTCAGGAGAATAGGTATTAATTCTTCTTTAAATGTTTGGTAGAAGTCCCCTGGGAAGCCATCTGGCCCTGGTCTTTCATTTGTTGGGAGATGTTTGATGACTCCAATTTCCTTAGTGGTTATAAGTCTGTTCAGGTTTTCTATTTCTTCCTGGTTCAGTTTTGAGTAGTTGATACATCTCTAGGAATGCATCCATTTCTTCCAGATTATCTAATTTGCTGGCATAGAGTTGCTCATAATATGTTCTTATAATTGTTTGAATTTCTTTGGTGTTGATTGTGATCTCTCTTTCATTCATGACTTTGTTGATTTGGGTCATTTCTCTTTTCTTTTTGGTAAGTCTGGCCAGGGGTTTATCAATCTTGTTAATTCTTTCAGAGAACCCTCTCCTAGTTTTGTTGATCTGTTCTACTGTTCTTTTGGTTTCTATTTCATTGATTTCTGCTCTGATCTTTATTATTTCTCTTCTCCTGCTGGGTTTAGGCTTTATTTGCTGTTTTTTTCTCTAGCTCCTTTAGGTGTAGGGTTAGGTTGTGTATTTGAGACCTTTCTTGTTTCTTGAGAAAGGCTTGTATTGCTATATACTTTCCTCTCAGGACTGCCTTTGCTGCATCCCAAAGATTTTGAACAGTTGTGTTTTCATTTTCACTGGTTTCCATGAATTTTTTTAATTCCTCTTTAATTTCCTGGTTGACCCATTCATTCTTTAGGAGGATGCTCTTTAGCCTCCATGTATTTGAGTTCTTTCCAACTTTCCTCTTGTGATTGAGTTCTAGTTTCCAAACATTGTGGTCTGAAAATATGCAGGGAATAATCCCAATCTTTTCATACCGGTTGAGACCTGATTTGTGACCTAGGATGTGATCTATTCTGGAGAATGTTCTATGGGCACTAGAGAAGAGTGTGTATTCTGTTGCTTTGGGATGGAATGTTCTGAATATGTCTGTGAAGTCCATTTGGTCCAGTGTGTCATTTAAAGTCTTTATTTCCTTGTTGATCTTTGGCTTAGATGATCTGTCCATTTCAGTGAAGGGGGTGTTAAATTCCCCCACTATTATTGTATTGTTGTCAATGTGTTTCTTTGCTTTTGTTATTAATTGCCTTATATAATTGGCTGCTCCCATGTTAGGGGCATAGATACTTACAATTGTTAGCTCTTCTTGTTGAATAGACCCTTTAAGTAGGATATAGTGTCCTTCCTCATCTCTTATTACAGTTTTTGGTTTAAAATCTAATTTGTCTGATATAAGGATTGCCACCCCAGCTTTCTTTTGGTGTCCATTAGCATGATAAATGGTTTTCCACCCCCTCACTTTCAATCTGGGGGTGTCTTTGGGTCTAAAATGAGTCTCTTGCAGACAGCATATTGATGGGTCTTGTTTTTTAATCCAATCTGATAGCACGTGTCTTTTGATTGGGGCATTTAGCCCATTTACATTCCAGGTAACTATTGAAAGATATGAATTTAGTGCCATTGTATTGCCTGTAAGGTGACTGTTACTGTATATTGTCTGTGTTCCTTTCTGATCTATGGTGCTTTTAGGCTCTCTCTTTGCTTAGAGGACCCCTTTCAATATTTCTTGTAGGGCCGGTTTCGTGTTTGCAAATTCCTTTAGTTTTTGTTTGTCTTGGAAGTTTTTATCTCTCCTTCTATTTTCTATGACACCCTAGCTGGATATAGTATTCTTGGCTGCATATCTTTCTCTGAAAAATTTTTCTCATATAGTGCTCTGAATATATCATGCCAGTCCTTTCTGGCCTGCCAGCTCTCTGTGGATAGGTCTCTTGCCAATCTAATGTTTTTACCATTGTAGGTTACATATCTCTTCTCCCGAGCTGCTTTCAGGATTTTCTCTTTGTCTCTGAGACTCGTAAGTTTTACTATTAGATGTCGGGTTGTTGACCTATTTTTATTGATTTTGAGAGGGATTCTCTGTGCCTCCTGGATTTTGATGTCTGTTTCCTTCCCCACATTAGGGAAGTTCTCTGTTAAAATTTGAGCCAATATACCTTCTGCCCCTCTCTCTCTTTCTTCCTCTTCTGGGATCCCAATTATTCTAATGTTGTTTCGTCTTATGGTATCACTTATCTCTCGAATTCTGCCCTTGTGATCCAGTAGTTGTTTATCTCTCTTTTTCTCAGCTTCTTTATTTTCCATCATTTGGTCTTCCATATCGCTAATTCTCTCTTCTGCCTCATTTATCCTAGCAGTTAGTGCCCCCATTTTTGATTGCACCTCATGAATAGCCTTTTAGATTTCGACTTGGTTAGATTTTAGTTCTTTTATTTCTCCAGAAAGGGTTTCTCTAATAATTTCCACGCTTTTTTCAAGCCCAGCTAGTATCTTTAAAATCATGATTCTGAACTCTAGGTCCAACATTGTGCTAATGTCTGTATTGAGTAGGTCCCTGGCAGATGGTACTACCTCTTATTCTTTTTGTTGAGGTGATTTTTTTCCCATCTTGTCATTTTGTCCAGAGGAGAATAGATGAATGAGAGAACAAAATGCTAACAGGGTAACAATGTCCCCAGAAAATATACTTTAAACAAATCAGAAAAGATCTGAAACCAAGGGAAAAGAAAGGGAAAGAAAGAAAAAAGAAAGAGAGAAAAAAAAGAAAAAGATAAAAACAAACAAAAACAGAACAAAACAAAACAAAAACAGAATATGATCAAATATGATCAGGCTGGTGCCTAGATCAGTGGCACACACTAGATTTTGGGTGTATTTTGGTTTGTTAGAAGAAAGTGCCTCCCAAAATTTTAAAGAAAGAAAGACTTATATATGTACAAAATAAGGGTTGATACGATGAAGGGATGGAATATGATTGTAAAGATGAAAATTATAAAAAAATTTTAAAAGGAAGATAAGAAGTTGTTTGAAAAAAGAAAGAAGAGGATTTAAAAGAAAAAAGAAAGAAAGAAAAGGGGGGAGAGAATGCGATCAGGCAGGAGACTAGAACTAAGCCATACACTAGAGATTTAGGGTATATTTTGATCTGTCAGAAGAAACTGTATCTCAAAATTTAAAGAGAGAACAACTTATATATATGTGCTAAAAATAAGGGTAACTACTATGAAGGGATAGAATATGACTCTAAAAGTGAAAAATAAAAATGTTTTTTTAAAAAAAGGGATTGATAAGATGTTGGTTGAAAAAGGGAAAAAGAAAAATTAAAAAAAAAAGACAGTTAAAAAAAAAAACTTTGAAAGACAAAACATTCATGGTAAAAAAGCCATGAATTCTATGTGCAGTATTCCTCTAGCGCTGGAGTTTTGCCATTCTCATTGATCGGTAAACTTGGTCTTGGCTGGCTATTCTTGCTGATCTTCTGGAGGGGGGGCCTGCTGCCGTGGTTCCCAAATGTCTTTGCCAGAGGCGGAATTGCCCTGCCCTTGTCAGTCCGGGTTAAGCAAGCTGCTCGGGTTTGCTTGGCTTTTGTTCCCTGCAAGCTCTCGGTACAGCTTTGGAGGCTGAGAGTGAAAATGGCGGCCTCCCAATCTCCGCCCCGGAGAAGCCGAGAACTCGGGGCCCCGCTCCTCAGTGTGCCCCCAGAGAAAAGCAGTCAATCACTCCCATCTCCCCAGTCTCCAGCCACACTCTGTGCTCACCCGGCCTGTGACTGAGCGTTTCTATGTCTGGCACCCGACCCCTTGTGGAGTCTCCAAACCCAGCAGATCCCTGTGGTGCGCTCCCATGCCACCACTCCTCCCGGGGGAGGAAGGGGAGTCTCCCCGGCTCTGCTGCTTGATGGGTCCCTGCTGGAGGAGCAGTGGCCCGACTGGGCCGCGGATCACAGTTTATGGCCACCCCGAGCTCAGAGCCCGCGCCTCGGCTCCGTCTCTGCAGTCGGCTTCCCCGCTCCGATACCTGGGAGCTCTGCCGCACTCAGGCACCCCCGGTCTTTCTGTGACCCCGAGGGTCCTGAGACCACACTGTCCCGCGAGGGTACCACCCCCCGCTTAGCCACTGGAGCGACGTCCCTCAGCGGAGCCGACTTCTAAAAGGTCCGATTTTGTGCTCCGCGGCTCTATCACTTGCCAGAAGCGGCCGATGGAGGCCCCCTCCCCCGCCGTCTATCCTCCCGAATATCGCCTCGGATTCACTTCTCCGCACGTCCTACCTTCCCGTAAGTGGTCACTTTTCTGTTCAGAGAGCTGTTGCTATTCTTTTCTTCAATCTCCTGTTGAGTTTATAGGTGTTCAGAATGGTTTGATCCCTATTCAGCTGAATTCCTGAGACCAGACGAAATCCAGGTCTCCTACTCCTCCGCTATCTTGCTCCCCCGCTGTTATATAAATGTTCTGCACTGGGACATTCATCTTTGAGAGTGAAGGGGATGCTATTCATGTGCTGGGGGCCAGCACACAAGCATAACCCAGGCAGTCACCTCTCTCACGCCTCTCTTAGACTGTGGCATCCAGCCACCCATGCCGGCTTCCTCAGGGCTGGCATTTTCAAAAAGCTCAACTGGCCCAGGGAAGCATACAACTTTGCACCCTCAGTGGAAGTGCAGATCCCTCCCACTGCAGCCCTGTCTCCTTTCTCTGTCATTATGGCAGCTTTAGACAGACAGCCTGTAAATTTTCTTCAGGTATAAGTCAAGTAACAGTCCCAAACCTTCAAACTACAAAGGGTAGGAGTCAAGCTTTCTAGATGGTCCTCTTGAGTAAATCAAGTAATAGTCTCAACTCCCCAAAATTCAAAGGATAGGAGTCAAGCTTTCTAGATGGTTCTTTTGAGTGCGTCCCCACTTGGAGGACTTCCTGCCTTCACCATGGGTGGGCATTTCTCCTACCCTGTCAACAACTCTCACCAAAGCACTCCTCCCAGTTGAGTTCAGTCCTCTAGCCTTCCCTTATACATTCTGAAGCTGACTGCCCAACCTATTAGCATGCTCCAGAGAGCTGGTTTGGTTCCAATTGCTTTTGGTTTGGGGGGCCTTTGAGGACACCGAATCAGCAAGAAAAGTTTCCCTCAACACCACAACCTCTACTCAGTTAAGTCCTTCCACAATCATGTCCAGCAGGTAGATGAGTCCTACTGTCTTGTTTAAAAATGAGAAAACAAACTGAGGTTTTCAGAGGGGAGGGGGTGGGGGATGGGATAACCGGTGATGGGTATTACGGAGGGCACGTGTTGTGATGAGCACTGGGTGTTATACACAACTAATGAACCGTTGAACACTACATCAAAACCTGATGAAGTACTATATGGTAGCTAACTGAACATAATAAAAATAAATAATAAATAAGAAAATAAAAGTGAGAAAATATATGTCTTATGCCAAATCATACAGCTGGTAAGGGACAAAGCCAAGATGAGAAATCAAATCTTCTGACACTTAACAAACTTCTTATATACCACAGTTTCTCACTAAAAAGAAAGTGAAATACCCAATTTCATAAATATGGAGGGTGGGGTCAGTCAGCTATTGACAAAATGTATAAGAAAGAAAGCATTCTGCACTCAAGTATAATTAAGTCTACTTCCAAAATGTGCATATTTATGGTGTATTTTTCTCCCACACTAACAATTGTCCCATCATTCAGAACATTTCCTGTCTAACTATCCTACAACCAAACCTGCCAGGGTGGCAAATTCAACTATGAATAAAAAAAAAAAATAGAAAACAATCTGCTGCCCCTCTCTGTCAATCCAAAAAATTAAACCCCAGATACTAGTGTTCTCTGTTCCAACACTATTTTTATTAGTGTGGGTCACCTTCGATGTTCTAAGAGCATTCTAGACCAAGGGTAAGATGGCAATGGTGTCATTTAGCTATCTACACCTCAACACAAGCAGGACCCCAAGAAGTTGCCACAAATGCCCCCTCCCATGGCATGAGGATGGGCACCCATTCCAAGCATAGACCTGAACTAGTTCAGGATGAACTTCCTTCTGGGCTTGGAAGAAAACTAAACTCTGACCAGTTATCCCAAGAAGTCCTTCCATGGGCTATTGACCTAGACCATGAATACAAAATGAGGCAGAATCTATGAGGTAAGTGTGTGGGACCAGGATAGGCATTCCTCTCTTTACAAAATCAGAACAATGGAGCTCTGCAGATTCCCTAAGGAATTACCTTCTCAGCCTCTAAGCTGAGGTGAGGACCCAACACATCATTCTAAGAAAGAAGGCTGACATCTAAGGGAAGTATAGAGAGAGGGAAGCTGACCCTGTCCATGTAAGGGAGCGCTCTTCTCAGAAGGATGGTCCAGGCTCCTCTGTCTCCTTCTCTTTTGTAAGAGTTGTCACCTATATTTTCTCAAAGCCTTCCCCTTTCTGCCCATTTTCTGTGCTCCAAGACATCACCTAACTAATTCAGATTCTCTTCATCTCTTCTATACCATGCATTCTCAACATGGCCTACTCTGAAGGAGGTGATAATCGGATTTTGGGGAGCTGGGACAATCTTTCTTAAAAGTCTCTTTTTATGGTGAAAGCACAAATACATATATACAGTACATAACAGATATATAGTATATCTGAATTAAAAATGTCATGGAGTTGGCAATTAGAAGGAAAGATGTCTAAAAAGACTATTTAGGGGAGTGATAATGAAAAAAAGGATGAGAGACACCAGTGTACACTGAAGCAGAAGTATCCTAATTGGCCTCCACTTCATCCTCCCCCTCAGCTGCCCAACCCTACCTCTTTCCCCCATTCCAGGACATCCTACACTTTCCCCAACAAGGGTGCTTCTAGAAGCACCACTCAAGCCTTGTTATACGAGGCTCAACTCCTCAGTCTCACATTTTCCTACTTCAGAACACCACTCTCATCCCCAGTCAACCTGGGGGACTTTCGATTCCTCCCACACTTTGTATCATGTTGCTTCTTCTACTCCATGCCCTCTCAAACCACTTCTGCCCTCGAAAGCACTATAAATCTTTCAGTGCTCAGGTCAAGTACTCCTTTATGAAATCCCTCCAGGACATCCCCCAATAACATGTGTTCTTTCCTTTCTGACACTCCGTAGCACTTTGTACATTTCTACCATGATCCTCAATGACATTGTATGAGTCTGTTATGTGCTTGTTTTAGTCATACCCCAAACCCACTCCATGTAAAGTAAGGCTCCCTAAGGACAGAAATGATTAATTGATTATCCCTGAACCTGGTACTGCAGCCAGAATGACCACTTATACACTCTATTTTTCTAAAATTATTTATTTATTTAAGAGAGAGAGCATGCACTGGGGCAAGGGAAAGCGGGAGGGAGAAACAGACTCCCCATTGAGTAGGGAGTCCGATGCAGGGCTCAATCCCACGACCCCCAGATCATGACCTGAGCTGAAGTCAGACGCTTAACCGACTAAACCACCCAGGTGCCCCATCCACCTATATACTTTAATTGCCAGGACATATGAGTAGAAGTAATGAAACCAAAACCACAAACACTAACACTAAAGCAACAGTCATAGTTCCAAGATACAAAGTGATCAGGAGTAAAAACTATAATTTTGTGGTAACTTTAAAACAATTACATAAATAATCATCTAGACTTAATAAATGTTTGAGCTCAAGAGAGCAAGAATTGTGACCATCAACCAAGTTGGTTATCATGTTGAAGATGACACACACCACCTTCAATTCATACAGCAATATGGGCTGGGATGAGGGTTGCTTTGGGGGGGGTCATTTGAATTTTAAGGAAGAAGAAACTCAACCTCAAATTAATGAAAAGCAGAACTGGAATCTAAAACTGAGTATAACAGACTCTAAAAGGTCAAGTTGTTCCTTCCATACTGCAACTCCTCTGTAGGGAAGCCAGTTCTGTATGGCAGTGGTCATTTGGAGGAGCAAGCCATCTTTGGTGGAGTCATGATAATGAAGGGCCTTAAAACACAGGCTCTAGAATCAAATGAGCTGAGCTTAATTCCCAGCTCTGCCACACCTTAGCTGTGGGACTTTGGATTCTGAACCTTATTTTTCTCAACCACAAAATGGGGGTAATGGATAAAGCCTTTCTGGAAGTTCTAGGGCAGATTCAATTTCCTTGTCTTTTCCAGTTTCCAGAGACTGCCTGTATTCCTTGACTTATGGCCCCTTCTTCATCTTTCAAAGCCAGCAAAAATGGGAATCCTTCTCATATGACATCAGTCTAACCTCTTTATTGTCACATTGCCTTCTCCTACTCTCTTCTGCTTCCCTTTTCCACATTCAAGCATCCCTGTGATTACATTAGGCTTGCCCAAATAATACCGGATAATCTCCCTATTGTATGGTCAGCTGACTAATAACCTCAGTTCTATCTGCCATGTAACCTAACAAAATCACAGGTTCTAGGGATTAAGTCATGACTATCTTCATGGGGTCATTATTCTGCCCACCAGACTGCTCCACTAATTAAAAAGAAGAGTAGCTAGTAAGGAGTTGTAAGCAGAGCTGAAGGAGCTAAGGGAAGGAAATTGCATCCTTCACCACAATGACATATGGAGAAAGTCTAGAGCTCTGGCTAACTAGAATATATCTGATGCCATTATCTTAAATCAATGAGCCTTTTGAATGGAAGATGGTCAATCAGAGTTCTGAATTATGGCTTAAGGTACTAATTGTGTTAACTTCAGCATAGCATATACCCTTTCTGGGGCTCAGTTTTCTCATTTGTCAAATGGAAATGACACAAGCACAGAGAAATTTTGTGGAACAAATAGAACAACATGTATCTAGCAGGAGGGGAAGAATGAAGAGGAGTAAGTCGGAGGGGGAGAGGAACCATGAGAGACGATGGACTCTGAAAAACAAACTGAGGGTTCTAGAGGGGAGGGGGTGGAGGGATGGGTTAGCCTGGTGATGGGTATTAAGGAGGGCACGTTCTGCGTGGAGCACTGGGTGTTATGCACAAACAATGAATCATGGAACACTACATCAAGAACTAATGATGTAATGTATGGTGATTAACATAACAATAAAAAAATTTAAAAAAAAGAACAACATGTATCACCTTCTAAGGTAGTGACATCACTAATAACCACAAGGATATATAGTGTACTTAATACCAAGTGTTATGGTAAGAGCTTTAACACTAGCTCTTGAATCTTCACAACAACCCAAGGAGGTAGTATTTATTAATTTACCCATTTTACAGAAAAAGAAACTGGGGCTCAGAAAGGCTAAGTAACTTGCCCAGTTGATGTATAGTAAAGCCAGGATTGTAACACAGTTTTATATTACCTCAAAAATCTCGACTCTTAACTAGGATATAGAATATAAATCTAAGCTATAAAAACTAGTTTGGGAGTAATTTATTCTCTTACTAAGAAACAAAAACAAAACTAAAGTCGTGAACCTACCCCCTGTGACACAATTACTAGAAACCCATTGTTCCAACCAACCACCCTGCTAGGAAGAGCTTCATTTGCTAACTACATTTAGGGTTCTGCACCAAATGAGGGAGTGTGAGTCTTAAGTGCTGTTTGCTTCTGAAAGGGCTGTGGACTGAGACTCCACAAGTTTCCATCTCAGGAAGCTCTTGCCTTAGTCACACTCCCCTCTCCCATGTAGATTTTTATCAAGAACAGACGTGTGATTTCTGTTCTAGACTGAGTCTGTTTTGCCTACTCTCGGGAAAGCCCACCATATTGTTTTCCAGAGCATTCTTTTCAAACAACAAACAAGGCAAAAATTCTTTCTGTTCTCCACTTAAATAGACATTATAGAGCTTTCCTTGCGTGCACAATGTCTTTTTCATGTCTCTGGTAAATTATTTGCACGTGTTGTCTACCAGACCAACTGACTCTACTGAAAGCCCACCCTTCCTCATGCCTGGGATGACCTCTCACCCAAGAGGTCAGTGCCCAAAAGGCAGCATGGGCCAACTGTGCTGTGTGCTCCATTACCCATGAGATTATGAGTAATTGTGGGTAATTACTGAAGCAAATGAGTTATAGCTAATTACTAATGTGATCTTAATCCCAGCAACAAGTGAAAGCAAAAATGCACACTGACATTTCACTCTATACTATAATGAATAGAGCTTGCAGTTTTAGTTGACGCCAAAACATGCACTGTTATGAACAGTCTGAAATCCCAAGGGAATTAGATAGCTGAGTGTTTAAATGTGTAGGATTTTTCTTTCCCCACTTCAAATTTGCTATCAGGTATTTTTAAGGGCAACTCAACCTCCTTTTTACTCTAGGCAATTGCATGGGCTTTCTGCTATAGTTGGTAAATGTTATTAAGAGTCACCTGACTCTAGAATCTGCTAAAAATGCCATACTATAAGAATTTAAGGCATCATTTGTAAGGATAAAATGAAATAATAGATTTTAAAGTTCTTTGGAAAGATAAAAATACAACACAATTATAAGGTGTCATTATTATCCCCTTATAACTATGATCTATAATGCCCCATTAAAAATAGAATTTGCTAATTCTTGCATATAACGTTGTCAGTGATAACCAGTACATGCCTGGATAATGGTAAAATATAGCCTTTTTTGAGCAAGTAATCCGAGAGTGTTTCCTGTCATTCCCTAAATCCAGATTTTAATTGCTCTGATTTGGAGATGCTTCCAACTTTTTAGGAGAGAGTTAGCTTTGAGACTGAACACAGATGAAGATAAGAGCAGCGAACATTACATACAGCAAAGCTAAGACTGAAATCCAGGTCTTCTGATAAGTAGCTAAGTGCCCCCAGGCAAAGCATGTAATCACTTTGAGTTACAGCTTTCATATGCTCTAAAAATGGGACTGATAACTTACATCTAAGAACGTTGCAGGGATGAAGTGAAATAAAAAGGAAAAAGCACTTTGGAATGTTAAATGCACATGAAATCAAGACTTCTATGAGCAGCAGGATATGCTATTCTGAGCAACATTAATAGCTTCGTCATGAAATGAGGACAATTACCTTCTTTTCCTGTCAAAACTGCTTTAACACCACGTTTCTGCATTTAAAGGATTTTGGCAAGAGTGAAGGTTTTGTTTGAGCTGCAAAACCAAATGGAAGAAATGAGGTTGTTACCAATTCTCTTCCGATTTGAGGCCAAAGGAAGGATGGTTTAGGCACTTGCATCTTTCCAAATGTTGTTGAATTTGGTTTGCAGCCTATGTCACCTCTTTTCATCTAGAAGTTTCTCTGCATTGTGAAATAAGTGCTCTTCTCTAGAGAGAAAATGGCCTCCATCAAACAAGGAACTTCCAAAAAGAATCCCTCCATCTTAATCTTTTGCAAAAGAGGTTTGGCCTCAAGGCCTAGATGAATTCAGAGGAAACAAATGGGGGTTGTAAATGCAATTGTTAATCTGTCCCTCCTTGCATTTCCTATCTTGCCAGAATCCAGATATTAGTGGACTCCCATTTTCCTAATGTACATAAATAAAAGCAAACCTGGACTTGGGCAAATTTACGAAGTATACACTCACTCACCCCACGAATGTTTATGGAGGGCCTGTGTGTGCAGAACCCACTCTGGGTTCTGGAGACTCAACAGTGAACAAGACAGATATTCATCTTTTGTTCTAGCAGAGCATGAACAATAGGAAATAAATCAATAAACAAGAAAATGTCAGATTGTAACAAATCCTTTCCAAATCGTTGTCATAAAGCCATGTGATGGGAGCAACGCATTGACCAGGGAAGTCCATTCTGGAGAACATTATAAACTGAAATCTCAGTGACAGGAGGGCTCAGGGACATGAACACCCCCTCTTAGGGTGTCTTCCCCACTTTTCCACAGCTCCTTTCCTTCTCTGCTTCCTCTGCTATAAATCAAGTTTCCTATGTTAAAGCGGCCTGCCCAGCCCAGGCCTTCCACCAAGCTGACCATCTTGGTCACTCTTAAGTGAATCACTTAAATGATTCACTCATTTAACAGACTCAAAAAGGGCTCTATCCTTTGTCATGACCTTAATCCTAAGTGTTGGACAACCTCAGACCCATGCCACAATGTTGGTATTATGAAATCTATTTTACTAATGGGGCCCATAAATAACAACCACAGCAACAACCAATATTAATTAGGTGCTACTTCTGTGTCAAAATCCAACAGATCAAAGCAACAATGGCCACAGCGATCATCAGAGACCTAGGACCAAGGGCCTTTTTTGTCATTTTCCTGGGCTACAGAAACTGCAGCTATTCTGTGCACCCAAGGGAAAGTGACAAAGTGCCAAGATCAACTAGTATCTGCCTTAGGACAACTGTGGCAGTGAGGGATTGAGCCAGATTCATTTTTATTAAAAAAAGAAAAAATATATATATACATATAACATTTTATATGTATCTATTTTATATAAAATTATATAATATGTATTTACTTTATGTAAAATATATATTATAATGTATTTAAATATATTAAATAATATATATAAATATTACTAGCTCTTGAGTGCTTTGAATCCAACCAGTGTGATAGAATTATTCTCCAGTTCAATAAACTTTCAATGATTTCACACTTCCCACACTGTGGGGAAAAAACAGGTGATCGACAGGCCTGCCAGTGTTTCAGTCAGGGGTGGGGGAGAACCCACACTGTGTTGTTAAGATCAGAAATCCCACATTAAAAATCCCAGGTTGCCAGGATCCTTTGAAAAGAATCAGAAGTTCTGCCATCTTTGGGCCCCCGTTTCTAACATGGCATCACCAGCTGGAATTGAAGATCAACTGTCCACAAATTTCCGGGAACAGCAATTTCTTTAATTGTCAGTTTCACATCATTTTCTAATTTTTGTTTTAGTTTCTTCTTTGATTCATGAGGGTTTTCAGAGTACATTTTTAAATTTCTCAACCTATACTGTGTTTTCAAGTTGTCTTTTTTGTTACAATTTCTAACTTAATTGCATTCTGTTTACACGACATGGTCTAAATGACACTCACTTTAATTTTTGTCGAGGATTGCTTTATGTCTAAAAATAAGGTTAATGTTCATAGATCCTCTTTACATTCTCCAATTACTGGGGGAAGTGTTCCGTATATAAAGTTAATATATATACTTACTGTTTATCTGCCTTATCTACAAATATCTGAGGGAGTAGTTTGAAAATCTCCCACTATGATGGTTGTTTTGTATATTTTGTAATTTCGTAAAATTTTTAATCTTTTTTAGTAGGCATATAATGATCTCCAAAATGTCTTTTGTCTTAAAATCAGTTTTTATCTAATATTAACCTGGCTATTCCAGTTGTGTTGAGTTCGTATATGTCTGGTATAATTTTTTCCACTCATATACATTCAACCTTTGATGTCTTTTTACACAGACTTATAAATAGTTCATATCTAAATCATCTGCTGCATTGATATTTATGTTATAAATAGTCTGTATCTGAATCTGCTGCATTGATGTTTGTTGACTTGTTCTTCCAGTGTGACAATATTTGTCTTTTTTTTAAAGATTTTTTAAAATTTATTTATTAGAGAGAGAGTGTGTGTGAGAGAGAGAGAGAGATCACAAGCTGGGGAGAGGGGTAGAGGGAGAAGCAACCTCCCCACTGAGCAGGGAGCCTAATGTGGGACTCTATCCCAGGACCCTGGGATCATGACCTGAGCCAAAGGCAGATGCTTAACTAACTGAGCCACACAGACACCTAGTATTTGTCTTTTAACTATCAATTATAGTTTATTTATATTTGTTTTGATTAATGACATATTTGGATTGATTTTTACCACCTTGTTCAGTATTGTCTCTTTGTCCAAAGCTTTGTAGTTTATGCCCCTTATTTTGCCTTCTTTTGGCTTCAGTGTTGGATTTTTTTTCCCTCCCATTTCACTTTTTGCTTCTTCTGATTTGAAAAGTCACAGTTTGGTTGTAACTTCTATTAGTGGTGTCCTGGAAATGATCACTATGCATATTTAACTTTTAAAAGTAGAGATGAATCAATATTTTCCCTTCATTTTGAACAATATATGAATGAACCCTAGAGCACTTCAACCCAGATCACATGCCTCTGACTTCCATGTTAGGTATTTGAGGATTTTATTTCTACACTGGTGTTATATGCCCATAAATTAGCTTGTTTATATAGTCAGTGTTTGTTTATATTTACCAAGAAATACGCCATATTATTTATTCCCATTCCTTTTTGTATTTCAGGTGCTCCTTTGGGCTCATTTTTCTTCTTTCTGAAATAGATATTTTAGCCTTTCATTAATTAATTGTTGGTAGTAACCTCCTTCAGGGTTTTTGTTTTGGTTTACTTGTTTGTTTTTGTCTAAAAATGTCTTTATTTTGGTCTCATTCTTAAAAGATAGTTTCACTGGATATTCAATTTTTTCTTTAATTGTCTCTATTGACTTTTTTTTAGAGCCAATATCCCTGGGGACAAACATGGCAGAGACACCTAGAGATGCATCTCTGCTGGCATCTATGTTTACCACTTAACCAATTACCTAAAGTGACTTACAGGATGGGGACTGATGTCAAGGCTTGTTAGACATGTGAAATCTTTGTATTATAAAATGCATGGATAGACAGCTAATTGGGTGTCCTTTTTTCTTTCACCCACCATTTGGCTGGTAAATACACTCAGGCTACGGTAGTAAAACACACTTAAGCTGCTTTATGTCAGCAAACACAGCACAATAGCATCTTCTCAACAACATTGTCTTCAGATAGAAGCACAGGACACTGCTGTAATCTTCAACAGTCTCTGTAGCCCAGGAACACGCCCCAGCATCACCTGCCTTCCATCTGCTTTAGATTAACACCCTTCCTCCCACATTGAAATTGTTTTGCACTGAAGGTACAATGTCCTCACTCTTACCAATACAGAATTCCCTTTGTACCCCCTTCTTCCCCACCCCACCATAAATTTTACCTGTGGTAGATGCTCAATAAGTATTGGATGAGCTTAAAAACATTAAGAAGACCCAGACTTTTCTTAAGGGAGATTTCAATCTCACACAGAAATAGGCAGGAGATAAGTATTGACCAGGGGTACAGACAGCCTTGACAGTGACCTAAATAGTTTGTTTAAAGAGTAATGAACTATTTCATTGATCCCTTTATCCCTGAGTGCAATTCTGCTGGGCTTAGGGCTGGAAATGGAGTTCTAGGTGATGAGCCCTAGGTTCTGAGAGCACAGCTTTTGATGGGAAAACATTGTTGTATGAGGGAATTGATGCAGGGAACTATACTGAGGATAATAACCGCATGCTTACTGCGTGCCAAGCCTGGTACACACCAACTTCTCTCTATTATTTCATTTACTCTTTACAACGGAGCAAAATAAGTATGATTATCTGGATTTTATAGTTTAGGAAACTGAGATTTAGAGAAAAATCTAAGTAATATCTACCTTCCCCCCCACCCACCACCACCACAAAAATCTTAAAAGGGTGGAATGAGGTTGGCATCCCTTATTTGAGACCAGGGGCGCATTCTACCACTCAATGTGGTTGGGGAGGGATTTCAAGGGACAAGACCCTCCCTCCTGACCACATGGGCAGCCCATCAGATTTGCTCTCCAAGACCTTCCAATCTTTTGTAAAGTCACAGAGGTGACAGTAATGGGGGTGAGTCATGAAAGTAAAATCTTTAAAAAAGAGCTCTGTGCTCTGAAATCCACATGACTTCCCTGGCTCCTTCTTAAGCCTCAGTGGGTAGCTCTTTATGTCTTCCTTCAATTTGGTTTGCCATGAAGTATCCTTCCAACCAATATTCTTTCTTTTACCAGACTGAATAACAAGTAACCACAAGTGATACGTTAATACTGAAGAACACCATGAAAGAAACATGGTTATCACCCGGAAATGGACACAGGAAGTGAGATTCCCATCTATAATGGCGGAGAGTGAGGAATCAACCCCTACAAGCACTGATGAACCTGATCAAACCAGTGCCTGTGACCATGGACACAGCACGCCTACAGCAGGTGGACTCAAAGGAACTGGGTGTTTCACTGCCCAGGGGGAGGAATGCCAAGACCACAGGCCTAGAGGGTTGCTTCCAAATATACAGCATGAATTAAAACTACCAAATACATGCTCAAACCTTGGAATTCCCACCTCCAGGCAACAAAGAAAATCATGGCTTTTCTGTGACTGTTAAATGTGTTTCTTACCATGTTAGAGTTGACCTGATGGAAAACCAAACCCAAAAGATTGATACATAGCTGTTGGCTGAATCCGAATACCAGTTAAGTCCACAACCTTGCAAAGCCTCTCGGTGAACATGGGGGCCTTGATCAGAAAGAGGTGGGATTCTCCCAACTGGAACAGTGACATCTAGAGGGAATGAAGAAACCAGAGAATCCCATGGAATTCTCACAATGAAGTAGACCATATTTCACAGACCAGAAAATATTTTATAGACAAGAAAAACTTACAGGTCTCACACTGTAAGAGGCAGAGCCAGAATTCAAGCCAAGAAAGCTTGGCCCAAAGTCCAGGCTCTAAACCAGGGTTCAGCAAACTCTTTCTGGAAGGGTTTTGTGGGCCTCTGCTGCAGGACTATACTCCGCCAGTGTGAGCCAAAGCGACTACAGATAACACAGAAACAAATGGGTGTGGCTGTGAGCCAATAAAACTTTATTTGTGGACACTGAAATTCGAATTTGATATGATTTCCACAGATTACTAAATAATTTTTTGATTTTTGAAAATAATTTTAAAATGCTAAAATCATTCTTAACTCATGAGCCACACGAAAGCAAGCATTGCTGTAGTTTGCCAGCACTTACTCCTATGTTAGGTCAGCAGAATTGAAACAGATCTTTGAAAATAGGCCCATGATTCCTTGCAAATGTATCCAGGAAAAGCCCTTTCTAGATAAACACAGCATGGGCTTATCCTCTGGCTAATGAGCAGTAGGACATCATGCTATCAGGGATGGCAGCACACATCTCGAAACTCTCCACGTAGACCACATGGTTAACTGTCCAGAGGACAGAAAGTCGAGTATTTATTTCAAAAAAATAAAATAAAATAAAAGATCACATCAGAAGGAGGAGTTTGAATGTTTGGGAAAAATACCCATGCTGCTGTGAGGCCAGCCGAAATGTGCTTTCTGCCAAGGAACTGAAATACAAAGAGCCAGGCATGTTTACTTTGCATCTTATAAATGATTTATGAGAACTTTAATATGGCTACTGGGTATACTTTCGGCTTGTTAGACGTTTTATTTTTTTGACCAGGGAAAAATTTGTAAACGAAGACCCTGATGTGTTAGCTCGGATTCCAGAGTCAAAGATACGTTTAAGTACTTCGGAGCATGTTTCTCTCTGACCACTCCGTTCCCTGCTGCCATTCTGATCGATGTACATTTCTCCATGGTCACTAAAACTCCTACATTAATCATATAAAGAAGGACTCCTTGTCAACTACGAATTCCACATCTGCTTTCAAGAAAGGCAGGGAAAGCAGAAATGGGGTGGAAGTGGGGTCAGAGCAACATTAGACTTATTCACAGAGGTAAGATACATTCAACCAAAGTGCAGGCAGAAGCTCATTGCAGTCTTCATATAAGTAGTGGCTGAGAGTGTTGAACACTTTAGAGAGCCTGCACAAATCCACCATGTAAAGGTTTATCCCTCAGGGGATACGTGTATGTTTGTGTCTTCCATCCCCAGGAAGGGCTGCCTTGGGATTTAAGAAAGACATGAAACTGTGTGTAGAGAGGTAGCTATGTCTTCCATCAATTCTATCCCATTTTTGCTTGATTTCCAAGATAGTCTATGTTCGTAAAAGAGTTTTGAAGATGCATTCTGGTTGTTTTCTATTTGCTAATTTATAGGGTGGATAGCAGAAAGGAGTGCAAATGGATAGAATGCAGATAAAGGGTGTTGGTTGAGAAATAAAGGTTAACAGGAATTCTTAGGATCAGTTCATTTCAAAAGGCTTGAGCACTGAATTTGTACCAGGCATTTGGATGGAGGATGAAGAGACAATAAGGTTTTAAAAGTCCTTATTTTCAGGAAACTAATTAAATGGAGTAAAGTAGAATAAAATATGTACAATAAACAATGGTATTTTAAATCAAGACTGGAAGGAAATACTCCTTTAGTGCAGTAAGAAAAGCACAGACAAGCAGAAGGATCAGAAGATCTCATCTTGCTTTTTGTTTGTTGCATCTGAGATACTTACTGAAGGACAGAGCAACTTGAGGTCCCTTCTGCCTTCCCTCTTCAGGCCCCAGAACCTGAGGATCCATGGCCGTGCCCCACCCCTTACAAGGGGAATAGAAAATTGCTGGTGACTTTATCAGGAGCCGGATACAAAAGATTGTGAACTTTCAAGGAGGACAGGGGTTGGCACATATGCTCCTTAGGCCAAACTGGACCACTGCCTATTTTTGTATGGTCCACGGGCTAAGAACAGTTCTCACATTGTTGAATGGTTGGGAAAAAATAATAAATAAAAGGAATCGAATTCAAAATTCAGTGTCCATAAGGAAGGCTTATTGGAACACAGACACGTCCATTCATTTATGCATTGTCTCTGCTGCTTTCTTTTTTTTTAAGATTTTATTTATTTATTTGAGAGAGAGAGAGTTTGCCCACGAGTGGGGGGGAGTGGCAGAGGGAAAAGCAGACTCCCCAACAAGCAGGGAGTCTGATGGGGCTCCTGGATGGCTCAGTCAGTTACGCGGCTGCCTTCGGCTCAGGTCATGATCCCAGGGTTCTCCGCTGTTTTCGAGTTGGACAGTTCAATGGAGACCCCATGACCTTTGAAGCCTAACATATTTCCACTCTGGCCCTTCACAGAAGAGGTTCACCACAGCCCAGGTGAGGAATAAAAAGGCAAAGAACTGGGGCGCCTGAGTGGCTCAGTCGGTTAAGCGTCTGCCTTCTGCTCAGGTCATGGTTTCAGGGTCCTGGGATCAAGTCCCGCATCAGGCTCCCTGATCCCTCTCCCCCCACCCAGCTCATGCTTTCTCTCTGTCACTCCTCTCTCTCTCTCTCTCTCAAATAAATAAATCTTTAAATGAAATACTTAAAAAAAATTTTTTTAATAAAAATAAAAAGGCAAAGAACTGAGGAGGGGAACAAAGAAGGTGAAGAGCCAGTCCAGGTGACAGTCATTTCCAGCTGTAAGAATGTGCTTGGGGGGGCACCAGGAGAGCCCAGAAGGAATGCCTCATTCCCTCAAAGAGGTTAGGGCAAGATGGAGAGACTAGGAAGCCCACTCACAAATTTATCTATGGGTTGCGTTGTATTGTTCAAATCCAAATTAAAGCACAGACTGAACATTCTTCGAAATTCTCTACATCCTGGAGCAGCTGAAAGGAAGCCTAATTTTGTTACAGATCGAGACCTCTCCCAAAAGTACAATAAGTCCGTGTGTGTTTAAGAGGAAGGGATGGATATGTGGAGAGATAGATACTACAAATACATTTTGAAAGGTCTAGAGTGGGGGGGAGGACTGATGCAGAGGACTGAGGTTTCATTTCTGACCGTACATACTTCAGGGGTGTTTAAGTATTGTAATAAGCCTTTTTAGTAATTTAATAAAGCGATAAAAATGGAAGAAAGAAAGAGAGAGAGAAAGGAAAAATAATCTCCATTAAAGAATTATATCCGCGAGTTTTGTGGGTTCAAGGATTATGGAAATCAGAGTTGACTCTTCAGGAAAAGGAAAGTGGAAGAAACAAATCAGGAAATGCTTTAGGAGGACGTGACATTTGCAATAAGCCTTTAAGGATCGATAAGATTTGACAGGGTGAAGAGGGCATCGTCTGCCGAAGAAACATCCAAAGCACAAGGGTGGGGGTGCTCTGGCCACAGTGAAGAAAGGGTCTGCCCAGATGGTCTTCAAGCTTACTGATTTGGGCAATATATTTGGAAGGCTGATTTGGTTGTATGCATAGGGACACACTCCACAAAATAACCAGCTGTAAAGGAACATTTAGCTACTTATTCGCATGGCTTTCAGCTTATAAAAAAATGACAAAAGAGGAGAAGGAAGAATATTTCTATCACACTAATATAAATGCTGATGATACTGGACCAAATTTAATTCCAGCCACACTTTCTCAACACTCCACAGTAGAATGACCAAAAGTGGATCAATTCGGTGTCCTCAGTTTCCAAATTGATTAGCAGCCATGCCTTTTTCTGATACAAATGAACTTAAGCAAAGCCAACTTCCAGGTTTAATTGGTGGTTGCTTTGGCCTTCCCATCAGTACAATCTACCAGTCATTCTCACCTGATAATAAATGTCACTTCTTGGACCCCACTCCAGACCTACTGAATTAGTATCTCTACAGGTGGAGACTGAAATTCTCTAGTTCTATCATGCTTCCAGGTGATATTTATGGATGAAAATTGGAGAGCCTCAATTCTAGAACGTGCACTGCATACTTCCATGGCATCCATTATTGATGATCCTACTAAGGACAAGTTGAAACATTTAAAGACATTTCTTCTAACTTGACCTTTCCAAGCTAGCGGCTTCGAATTAAGGAATTTGAGGTCATGTTCTTTCTGGTTCATCTGTGCTCCATTAGGGACTTTTTGGACTTAGAATTGACATTTCTTCCTTTCTTTCCCAAGCATTCTTCCTCTAGTTTCTGAGAGAAGTAAGAGAAATAACTCTCATAAAGCCTTTAGCACAAGGCCTGACACCTAGAAGATGTCAAAAACTGTTGATCGCTTCCCACAGTTTGATTCATCTCTTAAATCTCTCAGGTTGTCTTAAGGACTCCCAATAGAAATGATCACAGGTCTTTCAGTACAGCCTCAGGGATCCTCGTGAGCACTTTTCCTCCAGGCCAGTGGCTGAGGGCAAGGTACTCAGTGGTGCTGACCTTTAATGGCTCTTTGCCCATTTCCAGGCAGTCAGCCTGGAGCTGCTCTCTGGGGCAGTGGTTCTCAGCCTTTGCTGAACGCTTGACTCCAACAGAATCCAACACCAAGTGTAGCTCCCAAGCAATGTTAAGTCACTGTGGGTGAAGCAGGGATGCAAGGGCCGGAGTCTGCACTCCCCTCCTGGACCAGCTCCCACACTAGGAGCCCAGTTTGGAAACCATCCTTAAGTCTCAGAGTCTCTCGGAGTCTGAGATGGAAGAAATGTGGTGTGAACATTATAAAAGTGTCAAGAAAAGGGGTGCCTGGGTAGCTCAGTTGGTGAAGCATCTGCCTTTGGCTCAGGTCATGATCCCAGGGTCCTGGGATCGAGTCCCGCACTGGGCTCCCTGCTCAGCAGGGACCCTGCTTCTCCCTCTGCCTGCTACCCCCCCATCTTGTGCTCTCTCTCTCTCTCTCTCTGACAATAAATAAATAAAATCATTTATAAAAAGTGTCAAGAAACGACTCTTGATCACTGGAAAGAGCAAAGCCCTTTGATGAAGGCAAAAACATTTCATTATAAAATGAATATTTAAAATAAAATTAACCTACCCATATTAGTGACAGCTTTGAGAAGAGTCTGGCTAATTCCACTGCCCTGATTCAATGCCATTACCTACTTGGGACATTTGGAAAGGTGGTAAGTGGAGAGAGAACAGGGGTAGAATCATACAAAGTTAAATGACACAGCAGAGTTACAGTACGGGAAGATAGAGGGTTGCCTTGGAACTGCTTTGCTATAGAATGTAAAGAACTGGGGCTTTCTCCCAAACCACAAGACCTGAGGTTCTGGCTTTTCCACTCCAGGTGGAGCCAGGGCCCTGGGAGAAGGGCAGAGGGGTAAGAAAAGCTAAGGGATAGAAAGAGAAGAGGGAGAAACACAGAAAACCCTGAGAGAGAGGAGAACTCCGGGATGCCCGTCAGACGGGGACTCGGCATGGCTCACCAGCCAGAATTCAGGGCCTATCTATTACCAGCTAATGGCAAGACCTGCTTTCCAATGAAGAAGTGCACTTTTATATCTCCCCATACTTCCAACACATGACGAAGAAGCTACATAATCAGATTCACTGCCTTTAGCCGCCCCTGAGTGCCTTTGGGATAAAGCCCAAATTGCTGCAGGTGACTGAGGAGGCTCCTATTGACTTCTCCAGACCCACCCCTCACCCCTCACCCCTTCCCCACCATCACCACCCTCCCTTTCACTTCCTATGGCCACACTGTTTTCTCCAATGACAGTTCGTTCCCTTCTACATTGATTTACCCAAGTATCAATTGAGCTCCTACCACGTGTCATATAAGTAGACTATGCATCACTTACCAAGGAGGCCCCAAACGTCCACCTGGAAGAACCCATTCTGTCTCCCTTCACTCATGCCATCACACATCCCCCTGCCCAGACATTTCTTTCCCCCTCTGCTGACCGTCTCCTGCCCTCCCTTCAGATGGGAGCTTACAGAGGCTTTCCTTCACCCTCCTACCCTCCCTGAATGAGGTAGCTCTTCCTCCATGTGCTCCCACAGCACGCACCCCTCTCCCATCTTTGCCCCATGCACACTCCCCATTATTGCTGGGCCAGCCACCAGTCCTCCTGGCTACACCATGCTGGTGGGAGAACAGCGCTGTGCCCGTGGTCTGGCCTCCATCAGGGATGTTACCTGAGGAATTCAGCCGTACGGAAAATGAGCCAGTGTGTTCCCAATCCTCCGTGGACCGCACGTTGCATAGGAGATGAGTTCATTCCTCACATGCTATGCATACCCTGAGCATTTGGGTTCAGTTCTCTCAGGGAACTGGAGAGGGCCTGCTACCCACCCAAGCTCAGCGTCCAGCCACAGCACCTCTCAGCAAATGTTCACTTAATTCAGCTAAATGATGGAGGTCTCCAGGTTTGGGGGCAAGGGGAGGAATCCACTGTAGCATCTAAATAAAGTCAGTATCAACAATACCCCCTGTCCAGCTTATGGGACTAAAATTTGCCGGGGAAGTCAGAGCTCGTTTTAAGAGGCTGGAGACACTAAAGAATCGGCCATTCTTTCAGCACCAGAGGTGCATTGTTCCTGTAGGTTCCAGCACGTAGAACGACTTCTCACCTTGCCTTCCTTCACTGTCAGCATTTACTCGCTGACTGCTTTTATTACATTCCCCTGCAGGTGCCTCTGTTTCTAATTAGAGCCAGGGGCTGACCCCCTGAGAGCTGATAACAATTTTGCCCCTAGACATACCTTACTGGCTAACTGGAAAAGGCAGGTTAATGGTGTCTGCACGGAAGGTATATTATTAGCAGTGAGTCTGTGAAGCAAATTCCCCGTGACTCTAATCTTCGGAATGCTGACTCCTGAGGTCAGTAATTGGGCACCACAGAATTCACCAGAGCAGCAGGCCTCAGCCTGTCTTCAGACCTCTTTGAAATTCAGTTCCTGAGGTCAGGGAAATAATTGCTTCATTTGAAGGGGGTGAAAAGAGATGAAGGGAGAAGAAACAACCTTCATTATTTCTTCAGTTTATCAATGCACCATGTTCTCAATATCTCAGTCTAATTAAAATAACACAGGCTGCTTGAGAAACTCAATCATCTCCACGGTGATTCTTGTCAGTTCGCTCCTCTTGCCAGCTCAGAGATGCCTAATGGCAGATAAGCCCAGAGTCTGGGACTCCTTCACTTAGTCATTAATTCAGCAACCAGGGTGCCACAATGCTCATTAACGTCCTTTGTCCCTGTTATATTAAAAGCTTTAATTAACAGGGAGGATATTTTAATGTCAGTGCTTTGCAACTTTCCAAAGAAAAATGCCAATGTAATCAACTTGAACTCTTGACCACCACTCCTAACACAAATCTGCTGTCTTCTCAACCAGCCTGACTCTGGGCTCAGTCCACATTCCAGATACACTGACCATGAGAATCTGGGCACCTGGTATGGGCTCACCCGGAAGGGCTCAAACATGGAGTCCTTCAGAGAATCTCTCTGAAGTTTGGCCACTGTACTGGGACTCGTAATCTGAGAAAAGTTCTAGGCCAGATCCAGAGATCCACTTTTTATGCTCATGATAAAGGCAAGAGGGGCAAAGAGGAAGAGGGGGTTGTTGCTCTTCTTTTGCCCAAAGCTCCATAACTCCTGTGGGCCAGACTTAATTCCATCTCACAAATAAAGAGAAAAATGAGCACAAAAGAGATGTGAAAGGAATACACCAAAATTTACACTCCAGACAAGAAAGGAGTGGGGGAAAAGTGAAGAAGGAAGGAAGGAAGGAAGGAAGGAAGGAAGGAAGGAAGGAAAGAAGAAAGGAAGGAAAGAGAGAGAGAGAAAGAAAGAAAGAAAAGAAAGAAAGAAAGAAAGAAAGAAAGAAAGAAAGAAAGAAAGAAAGAAAGAAAGAAAGAAAGAAAGAAAGAAAGAAAGAAAGAAAGAAAGAAAGAAAGAAAGAAAGAAAGAAAGAAAGAAAGAAAGGAAGGAAGGAAGGAAGGAAGGAAGGAAGGAAGGAAGGAAGGAAGGAAGGAAGAAAGAAAGAAAGAAAGAAAGAAAGAAAGAAAGAAAGAAAGAAAGACAAGGCAAGACAACTCAAGACAACAGAAGACAAGACAACACAAGACTCAACTCCATGCACAGTGGCAGCATCAGTACCAGGTTCCCTGGCTGAGTGAGGCATGCCCACTAAGGGAGATCCTGGAGGGTATCCAATCCATCCTGGCATCCCTCACAGAGGACCCGCTGCAGACAGGAGGAGGCAACCACTGGCCTGCTTACCATGGAGACCTGAGGCATGGATCTTTAATCTCCATGGCGTTGGGTCTCATCCTTCAATACCCACATGAGCGCCCACCTCTGATTTGGCACTTGGCTCAAGAGTCTTCCACTCCCTACACCATTACTCTTAGAGCCAGGGCCAGCTGCCTCCTGGGACTCAGGTTCCTTCCAGTATCTGACCCAGAATCTGCCAGTGTCTGGCTGCTGAAATGGCCCTTTTGACCTGCTTTGTTGATGAACCATTAGCCTTGGTTAGGGCATACGATCTCAATGGCTTTTAGAGGCAGTCAGCCTCCTTAAGTGGTGGGGAAATAATTTAAAGATGACATGAAAGACAGGACAGTGGATATAAACCAATGCCACTTGAAGTAAGACAACATTTGAAAACAAATTACAATTTCTCTCCCTGCACCCTAGGTTGCCAACATTAAAATGATATTAAAATAATTTTAAAGACCATTTTAATTTTTCCTCTCCTGTTGATCTTAATTGCAAGGAAGATGCAAGTATTCCTTTTGCTTCTCAGGCCAAGCAGAAAAGTACTAGAAAGGAATATATCAAAGCTCAGAGGCTGGAATTTTAAAAATGAGATTCAGATGTGTCTATAAATCTGACAAGAGAGATGCAAGGAGACCCTTCAAGCTGATGTGGGCAAAACATGCCTGGAATTTGGTCTGTGACCTCACCTGGCCACTTTCTTCATTAAATCTGCTGCTTTGGGGCACACATGGGTCTGGGGTCAGCCGGGATGTTTTCATCCCACATACACCATGCAATATTGTTTGCTTGCCTTGGGGCTGCCCAGCGTTCTGCCTCCTGCTCAAGTGTCATGACTCAACCAAACTCAAGAGGCAGGAAACTGAGCTGGATGGATCACTGGTTTGATCTCAAGTGACAAATCCCTTGTTGTGACTTCTTTCAGAGGCAGGAGATTGTTGAGGGAGGGAGGAGGCAGAAACAGGAAAAGGGCAGGAGCTGAGGACTCACCAAGATGGCTCCTGCTCTCCCATCCCACCTGCATGTCTACACATCTGTCCTGCTCCTGATGCTGCCTCATGTCTACATATCTATCCAGAGAGAACATTTTAAAAATGCCCAGGAGTGAAGCACAGGGAGGTGCCATGGAAGAAATTGCAGGGATTCTGGAGCCAAATAACTCTAGGTTCAGCGCTCTCATTCCCTAGATAGGCAAGACTTAGCCTTCTGTGTCTTGGTTTTCACATCTGTGAAATGGGGATACTAATACTTAAGTGTCACAGTTGTGATGAGGAATGAATACAAGAGCATATGCAAAATGCCTCGCACAATCGATCCCTTGTTAATAAATACCAGAGCCTATTGCTTTCCTTTTCTAGATCATCTGCTAGAGATTAGCCAACTTAGTGCAGCAAGTAAAGGGAAGATCCGAGAAACATAATTTTGTTCTTTTAACAAGGAGGGCAACACAGACAAGATGAAAGACAATGAAATCAAGGCTCTTGAACATGGGAATCCCTCACAGCAAGAAGAGATATTTATGATGAAAAAGGAGACTCAGGTGGCACTGGCCCTTTTACTTCAAAAATCACTGAATACTTGTCCAACCCAGTGACCCAACTAAGGGACTGACATGATCACAATCTGTTGAATTCATTTTCCCAAAGGCCCAGGTAGTCATGGGAGTACCTTATGGATGACCTTGTTTAACAGGTTTATTTATTTAATAATCTAGCCCACACACTTACCCTACTCAGGTCCCAAGAATCCCCTTTCCTGGCTCCTAACTTGCCACCATGTCTCGAAGACCAGCTCTCCCACTTTCTTTCTGGACTGCAGACTTTTGCCATAAGGTCCTGAGCGAGAGGCAAAGAGAGAGAGAAAAAGAGAGAAAGCCCTCCTCCTATGACCCAGCCTCCCCTCCCATGACAAAGAGCACTTTCTCCCATAGGGATTGACATTGAGGACCTCCACTCCCTTACTGCTTCCTCCCTTGAAGATCAACAACACCTAATGATTGCTGATAATACTTGTCTGACCGCAGTATGTTAAGGAATGGTCATTTTCACATACACCAACATGTAGATCAATTTGTTGCTACAGATCTTTCTGCTGCACAAAGTGGACGATACACTCCTCAACTCCATAAACATCCAGAAGTCCTCACCACATCAGGTCTGAGTCTTTTAGAACACAATCACCCACAAAGAATGCACACAATTTTATAAGAACAGACAACAGTTCGCAGCACGCGCATACACACATACATACACACACACACACACCCTAATTCTCCCAAAGAAACCCAGCTAAAATATGCAATATGTGTTGCCAAAAACAAAATACAATGAAAACCTCATTCTGTTGACTCCCTAGTGTTTTGCAGCAGTGGTTAGGTATTTGCTTATTGATTCATTGCTTATTCACTCATTCATTCAACAACTGGTCATTAGTGACAGGCACTGTTCTGAGAACTAGGGACACTGCCTATCCTCACAGAGCTTGAAATTAATAGCCCACTATGATCCTTTCCCAGAACTAAATACATGGGTAGATGTATACATTCATTTAAAGAAAAAAAATTACAAGCATGTTTCAAAGGCTTGAATTGAAGTCTTGAATTCTATTGACATAATTACTTATCCATTTATGTCCATTTGGGCTTTAAAAACACAT
This sequence comes from Eumetopias jubatus, assembly GCF_037043125.1. Lineage (NCBI taxonomy): Eukaryota > Metazoa > Chordata > Mammalia > Carnivora > Otariidae > Eumetopias > Eumetopias jubatus. Next base: position 27,283,042 of record NW_028274821.1, on the reverse strand, counting down.
GAAGGAGATATATTCTGGATATATACTGGATATATATTACCTTATCCAACACCTGCCAATTCTTGTGACACTACTTTCTCTTCTGTGTTCTCACAGACCACCCATTTAATGATCAATTGCATTCTTAGCCAGGATTTACCTTTTTATTTTAAAACAAAAATGTTTACCGTTTCTAATCTAGCACACTCCGAAGCCTTCACAGAATATGTCTGTGTTTGTATATTAGAATGTTCATAAAAGGGGTGCCTGAATGGCTCTGTCGGTTAAGCATACTCTTGATTTCGGCTCAGGTCATGATCTCAGGGTTGTGAGATCGAGCCCCCATCGGACTCCATGCCCAGATTGGGGTTCTCTCTCTCCCTCTGACCCTCCCCACTCTCTAAAAAATAAAATAATAAAATAAAATAAAATGTTCATAAGAGCAATTAGCATTCCTAGTATAATGTCTTCTGGCACTCCAGGTTCCCAGTCTCCATTTACCAGTGAATGTACCTAAGGATGTAGATGCTAATATTCTGTAGGGTCTTTATTTAGTTTTGCTTTAGTGACTGACACTATGCCGAGATGGTCATCCTTATGGTTCACTTTACTTCCCACAGCAGCCCCGAAAACTCATTTCTTCATAGATGAAGTCACTGAGGCTCACTCAGTGGCCAGCCCTCCACCCGGGTAGTTGATGGCAGAGCCAGAAGTTAGCCTCAGGATTGAAAACTGAGAGCTAAAGCCCCAGGAGAGAGCCTACCCTTGCCCGAGGGGGAGGAGAAAACATGGGCCTTTGAACTGCAGTCATGTCTAGATTTTTAGAGGTCTTTCCAAGATATGTCAGGGTTTTTCCTGGGTTTCCTTTTCAGATAAATGCTCCAGTGTTGACTCCTCTGTGTCTGAGCTGGCTCAACTAAAAGCATATTTATTTCTGTGGGAATGGTAGAACGTGGAGTGGGGGAGGTTCTTTCTCTGCACAGCTGTCTCTAATCTCAGAAGTTCAAATCTCCAAAGCTGATAGATCATCATTCAAGTTGGTGGGTCCAACAGAAAGACATAAGCTCTCTCATGATTGTTGGGATTTGGTACCAGCACAAACAACTTTTTAGATGAAAATAAACTATAACAGAATCTTTCAGTGAGTCAAAAAAAAAAAAAAAACAAACAACAACTGAGCTTACATCCTCTTCTTCCTGCTGTAGTTTAAGAGCAGAACTTTGAAGATTCCTTGCCTGAAACAATCCTCAGAGTGGCCCTTTAAGCAAAGTCATCCGATTGGTGCTCAAAACAAACTCTGTGAAGACCTTGCATCCTAGGTTGAATATTAAAATATAAACATAATTAATTAAAGATGCACAACATTGTCTTGTGTGACGGGCAGATGATATTCGGTGACAGAATATACCCCTACTTCTGGAAATTAAAATCCTGTCAGGAACATTAATTTTTTCACAAACTTTTTCTGTCCTAAAATGCCTGAGGGATAAGACACACTCCTCCAGTCACAGCAGTGACTCTAGGCATGATTTAGGGTTGAGTAGGGAATTGGGTGTCCCATAAAGTTGTTACAGGCTCTGCAATATCACAATCTTGTCAGGGAGAGAACGTAACCCATTTATGGTGCTTTAAAAAGCTCCACAGGTGATTAGGGTGCACCCACTCATCTTCTCCAGCATTTTTCCCCTCCTGTCTTTGTGTAAAAATATAAAGTAAAAATATTCACTCTCCCCAAAACAACCAAACACCAAGAAGCTACTGAGGCCTCTATAACTTAGAACAGATACTTGACATAATCATTTATTCAGCCAGGCTATGCTTACTGGGAAAGGCAAACACACACACACACACACACACACACACACACACACACACACACACACACACACAAAACAAAACAAACAAACAAAAAAAACTAAAACAAACTCACCTTGTCCATTAAAGAATATAATAGATACATCATAGTACCTTTGGACAGTAATTATTATGGTCCTACACATGCTACCAAACCTAAAAATAAATTCACTATTTGTTTTTCAGTGATTAAAGCTTATTATGTATCAGGCCAGTTTAGCAGCCTTTACTAAGAATATACACATTTTTCTCCTTTTCACTAGTACTTTAAAAATTTTCCCTTATATGACTTCTCTATCATTTAACCAAATTTGCATATAAAACTATTAGACAAAAGTGGAATATTTTACTCACACTATTTTCTTAGATTATCCCTAAACACAATAAACATAAATGGCCCAGATTTTTTCTAGAATCTGAACATAAAATAAACCATCTATTGCTTAATGACTTTCATTTAAAGAACTTGCAAATAGATTTATTCTGTTCCCACCCTCCTCTCATTCTCATCTGGAAAAATAAAAGCAAATGATTTTTTTTTTAAATAAAATACTAATCTTTGTTGCATTCATGGCTGCTGAGAATACAACACACAGTCAGCAAAAACCCCTGGGATGTGAACAGTTGACTTTAAGTCAAGTAAGTAATTAAGATTGGCAGAGTTTTCTCAAATTCGAAGCTTGACTTAGACCTTTCATTTCTGAAGAGCCGTACTTCCTGCTTCATCTTAATTCTTAAGCCATTACTAGAAGAGAAATTAGAGGTGTCTGCAGGAGAATTTCATTCTAGGCCAAGTAACACAGCTTTGGACTCTCCTCATTGTCAGTGTGCTTGGAGCCGCACAACCAGGGACGAAGCATGGGATCCACTCATGTGTTCGTCATTGAGAGGAAAACTGGTTCCATATGCCCACATGTACTCACACACACCTCATTTTGTGTCTTAATTTCAGGCAAGCAATAGCATATATTGAAGCCAAGGAAATGGCAATCTGTTCCTACTTAAACCTACTTACAAGAGAAAAATACATTTGGATGACCTATTCAAAAGGTGCTTTAACTTTATTCCAAATGGCCAGCAGGAGAGCTTGCTCAAAATGAGCTGATTTTCTACCTTTTTAAAGAATTTGAGCTATTCATACTCTTAATTATAAGATTCATTTTAATCAAGTGTCCAAATCAACCTGCAAGAAGATTTCCCTGCCTTCTCCATGTGTCCAAATCATGTGTCCAAATAGGGTAAAAGCATCAAGTTGAAATCCCTGTGGATATTTAGGAATGAGAGGAAATGGGAGGGTGCTGGGGGCTAAGAATGCCATTCAGTAAAAAGGGAAAGGGATTCTGATATAAGTAGTGGAAGTTGCATAACAATTTGGGATACAGGTTCTTAGGTTCTTACACACACACACACAGACACACAGACACACACACACACACACACACACACACACACACACACACACACACACCCTTGCTTCAGCAAAACTGCCATAGTATTTTTCCCCAGCATTTTCATTCCCATAGCTTTCATGCTGGGCCAAGTTATGTGGACTGATCCATTTCATCTACTTCAAGCCCATGTATCTGATTCGCACAGGTTCACAAAGGTTTTGCTAATTTTCCTATGGAATTAACAAGTCAGTTGCCCTACAGTGATTCAATATCCCACTGCCCTGAGCCCACCAGCATCTTAGAGGGCACTGAGAGCCTTTGCCTTCAGTCCACCCTAAACTCCTCCAGCCCTGTCATTGACAAACATGTTCTGTCGGTGTCAGCAGTGGATTACTTAGGAGAGCTGGAGACATCCCATTGTTCAATGTCACTGTACTGCGGTCCCAAATTGAGTTCTCCAGGCTGTTACTTTCTCCAGGTTTACTTATGGCTCTATCAGCATGAGAAGTATACAGTGTTAAAAAGAGCCGGGCTGCACACACACTGAGGCCACTCTCACATCCCAAATGGCCTGTGGCAGAGTCAACAACAGGCCAAAAGTTGCATAAGAGCAAAGACATTTTTCTTCCCTGGATCCTCCTTCTGTTTGTGAAGTTGGAAGCACAGTTGCTGGCTCAGTGGGAAGAGGTGGCAATTATCCCATCCACCTGTGTCCTAAATCTGCTACCCTGGTGATGACCCCTTGACGTCTCCATGGACACAATTTCCCATCTCTCAAATTCACCTCTTCTAGTAGACCTTATGTGGATGAAGGCTGAAATCAGGAATCAGTTTCTGACTTCAGGAATGCAATGTTCTCTTTCAAACTGTTTCCAAGACAAGGGAGCAATACCAGTTTTGAATCTGAGTACATGGATCCAACAATCCTCTTCAAAAAGACAAAATAACAAGTTTCAGGCCAGCAAGGATGCATGCCTTCAGCTCAAGTGATTGATGAAAATGCGTTACTATTCCACACAGAACAAAATAAATATATTTTTAAAGATGAAGTAAACTGAAATCCCTGCTAGTAGCTTATTTTCAGCAACCCTTGTAACAAAATTGCTGTGGATTCACATTATAAAGCTAGTATTAATTATTTAATTAATATGTTATTGCTAATAAATTTGTGTTTGAGGCTCTTCAAAATTATTATTCATACTTCATCTCACTACTTTTTCTCCACTAAAATTGAATACCAAGATGGCAATGGTAAAATTAAAACACCCTAATTAGAAGCTACAAAATAACTGCATCTCATGGCCAGAATCCACCTCAATTCTTTTTGTATGCAAATACAATTTAATTTTAGATGTCTGGTTTTAATTGTGTATTTCCCCTAAGGGGAAAATTTTAATTAAGTCATATGATTCTGACAAATAAAACTTTTTTTCTCGGCTGTAGACTGATTTGGTAAACTGAAAGGGGAGCAGAGGAGCAAATCCCTGGGTCTCAGGTGAGAGGAAGTGTGGCAAAGGCATTAAGAGACAGCTGGGGTGGAATATTGCTACTTTAGCAGTGACTTTAGACCAGTTGCTAAACTTCTCTGTTATTCAGTTTCCTAATCTATAAAGTAGAAATAATAATAGTAAGATCACTTTCATGGAATTTTTGTGAGGATTTAAGAAATTAATGTGTGCAAAGTTCTTAGAACAGGAAACACATAGTAAACACAGATTCAATATTAGTTGCTTTTGTAACTTAATGGAATTTTCAACCACTCACTGGACTTTTTCATTTGACTGCACCTCAAAATCAATACATCTAGAAAGGTATTGCTCTTTTCTTCAGAGCAGCTCCTCCTCCCAACTTCCTTGGAAATAAAACTCCAGGCAGTGGTGCCATTATCTGATAAACCACAGAAGTGCCACCAACATATTTGATCCCTCCTGCCCCCACTCTCTCCTGCCATCCACACTGTCACCAGACTCTTGATTCTTCCTTCAAAACCAGTCACCCGTCATCTCCTCTCCATTCCAGCCGTGATATTGGGATATATGGTCTTTGTCCCTGGTTCCCTGGTTTCAGGCACAAAGCTCTGAAAACTCTTAGAATTACCTGAGTGATGGGACAAGAGGAGCATCTTTGTTATTCATAATTAGCCCCTTTCAACCATACCTGAGTTTATGGTAATGAGCTGACTCTTGAAAGATGGGAGGGGGGAGTGTTGCCAGATAAGTGATGCTTGTGGAAAGTGGGTTAGAACTTTAGTCCCACCACCCCCAACCTCAGGGGAGGGGAAAAGAGCTGGGGATTGCATTAATCATCAATGGCCAGTGGTTTAATCAACTATGTCTATGTAATGGAACCTCCTTAAAAACCCAAACAAAAGATTTAGAGAACTTCCAGGTTGGTGAATGGACTCATGTGCTGAGAGGGTCATGCATCCCAGGGACAGAATTTCCCGCATTTGGGATGCTTCTAGACCTCACCCTATGTTCATCTGGCCATTCATTTGTATCCTTTATAATATCCTTTAAAGTAAACTGGTAATAGTAAAGTGTTTTCCTGAGTTATGTGACCTTTTATAGCAAATTATCAAACTTAAGCAGGGGGTCAGTGTACCCTCAATTTGTAGCCAAAGAAGAGAAGTGGGGGTAACCTGGGGACCCACTACTTGCAAATTAGTGTTTGAAGAGGACAGTCTTGTGGATTAGTGTCAGAACTGAATTAAATTGTAGGGCACCCTGGGGCGTTGGGGGATGCAGTTGGTTAAACATCTGACTTTTGGTTTCAGCTCAGGTCGTGATCTCAGGGTTGAGGGATCAAGCTCCACATCGGAATCCATGCTGAGTACAGAGTCTGCTTAAGGTTCTCTCTTCCTCTCCCTCTGTCCCTCCTTCTCATGCTCTAGCTCTCTCTCTCTCAAATAAATAAATCTTTAAAAAAAATTGTATGACTTGGCAGACACAGGACCAGAGAATTGCTCGGTGTGGAAAATCTGCACATTTGGTGTCAGAAGTGTTGTGAGCAGAGAAACAGTTTTCCTTTACAGCCTCAACATTCCAACAGACACTCTTGTGACTTCCAACTTCAATGTCACCACAGCCTTTGGCTAGCACCCCACCCTCCACCGGCAGGAGTATCCTCTTCCGCTCTGTCAGGAGGACACTATCAGCTGCATCTTCTTGAAACACTGCTGCCACGGAGTCCCCCTCCCTCCCAAGCCGGAACCCTCCCCGTTTGTTCCCATACCATCTTCCAAGCACTGCTCTCACCACGTGTCCACATCAACCTACTGGGAACGGGCTGCTCGCTGGCCCCTGTGCTGGGTGGTGCTTCCAGTGTAAGAAGCAGAGCCTCACTCAAGGTTGCCCCAGTGGATGGGGGCATGCGTCAGGGAACAGAGAGGCCAAGACATCGTTAGTCTCAGCCGTCATGCGGCTTGGGCTCCCTCATAGGGTTGCCAGAGAAAATACAACAGGGGGACATGCTTATGCTAAAAAAATCACTTGTGGCTTATCTGAAATTCAAATTTAATTGGGTGTCTGGTTTTATTTTGTTTTGCTGTTGGTAGTTATTGTTACTGTTTTGTTTTTATGCCTGCTAAATCTGGCAGTCCTACCTCACACAAAACCAGGAGGACATCAAGGGTCTTAGGTTTACAATGGCAGCTGGCTTGTGGCAACAAGAGATCGCAATGCTCAGTGCCACTAGGGGCAGGGGTGGGGTGGGGTGGGGAGGCGGTGGTGGTGATGTGAATATGTGCCACAGGGCCTGTGTAGGATGATATGTGGAGACTGACACTGACCTCAAGTGTTGAGATATTGCCCCAGCAAGCAGTGGAAACTTACAAACTCATGTGTGCTGCACCATCCTCTGACTAATGCAACGAGCTGCTATTCACTTCCATCTAATATTGCCACTATAGGCGTGGCAGAAATACTCAGAAAAAAATCCCAAATGTTTGAGAGTTTTCTATTTGGAAACTTTTGCTATGTCAATGTTAACAACTAATTTAATAGGAGCATTGTTCTGGCAACCCTGTGTAGACGGACAGAAAAAATTTTTAAAAAGGTGCACTGTCCATGCCAGCTGGCCTGCAGGCCACCACCTGCTGCCTCTGCTCTATAGCAATTCTAGAAGTCAGTCCTCAACCGGGAAGAGGTGTCCATTGCCTTAGCCAAGGGCCACCTACAGCGGTTCAGTTGCAGTTCTGCTCTTAACCAATGGACTCCCTTGGTCCATCTGATTTGAACTCTGAAAGAGAGGATCTGATTGGGTTGCCTAGTCACCTCTCTGAAGGAGAGAATCTGATTGGATTGGTTAGTCACCTTGCAGCATGCAGCACTCTTCCGTGGTCATTGGCCAGCCTAGAGAGGGGAACTCTTTAGTTTAATCAGCTGTAGTCTGGGAGGAGAGTTACAAGGTCCAGACCCCTCACATCCCTCTCGCACCGTGAACACCAGTCACACTGACCTTCTTCTAGTACCTCTTTCTGCTGCCTCCTGTCCCACCACAGAGCTCTCTTACATCCCTTCCTGTGGTCAGGACTCTTCTCCCTCCCCCCCAAAGGAACAATTTCACACATTTCAGATCTCAGCTCACGTGTCACTTCCACGGGCAATCCTTCTCTGGCCCTTCTGAATAGGTCAAAGACCACCACTGCATGATGCTATGCCACCCTATCCCCAGTGATGGTACTCAAATCAGGGACTTACTGGTACTGTGCAGACATCAGTCAATAGAACATAGACCCCATCAGAATGGACTCTGGAACAAGAAACTGGAAGTTTCCTGCTGTGCCAGGAATTAACGTTGAGTGCTAACTCGTGGTGGGGAGCAGTCCTGGAGGTGCTGGAGACAGATCTGAGGGACCTGGGCCACAGGGGAGGGGGCACTCAAGGGGCTCAAGGCAGCAGCTCTACTAATGTTTTAATGAGCTATTGTTGTGTAACAAACTTCCCCAAAACTTAATAACTTAACACAACCATTATTCTTATTTTGCAATCCAGGCCAGTTTCCTCTGGGTGGTTTTCCTGCTCCTTGTGGTGTTCACTGGGGTAAGAATGCCCGAGATGAGATGACTTCTTCAATCATGTTTGACGTCTTAGCTGGGAAGCCTGAAGAGCTGGGACCTGGCTGAACATCGTTCTCTCCATGTGGCTTCTCCACACTGCTAGCTTGGTTTCTTAACAGCACTGTGGTCTCAGGATATTGGGCTTCTTCTGTGTCAGATAACGTCGAAAGGGTAGAAGCAAAAGCCATCAGTTCTGTTAAGGCCTTGGCTCAAAAGCCTCATAGCATCCCTTCCAAGCATTCTGCTGGTCAAAGCAGGTTCCAAGGCTAGCTTAATTCAGGGAAGAGAAAAGACTTCCCCTTTTGATGGGTGAAAAAGCATCGGTATACACAGAGGGAAGGAAAGGATGATGGCCATCTGAGGAAATGTCCATGTGGATGCATTTAAATATCTTAAGATGGACACAGCAGTATATTTGCTAGTGGCTGAACATCAGCCAAGTATGTGCCTTGCTTTTAGGTGATTGTTGCAATTTTACATTTGTTTGTGATTTATTTGATGAGAGTCTTTAAGATGGCAGGAACTTGACTGCATTTGCTCTGGTGTCAGGCACAATGTCTGTAACACAGCAATATTTGCGAAGTATCTGTTGAGTGAATGAATGAATCAATGTCCCCTTTAAGAAACAGCAACCACAAGCATCACTGAACTGCTTCAGTGACTGAAATGCTTCAACCTTTGTGTGGTGAAAATTTGATGAAGGTTTTTTTAAAGGTAGAAAAACAGAAAGGGTAGTGTCAGAGTTCTCCCTGGCAGAAGAACTAGTTTTGCTTAAAGGCACTAAAATGCATATTTTGGCACCAATACCAGGTGTCTGTGGGAGGCAGGATGGAGAAAACTGAGAGGAGAAATAAAGATTTAATACAATAGGTTTCTCCCTCCCCTGTTTTATGGATGTTCTTAGCACCCAGCACAGATTCCCTACAACTGATAAGACCATCAATACGAGGAGCCACCCACCAAGAGGACTTGATGAGCCACCTCCCAGGAAGGCTCTCCCCAGGCAAGAATGAATGCCTTCTTCCAGCTTGGAATGTGTAGGGTGAGGTAAAGGTTTTACTTGGGCAGCAGCCTGGGGTAAAGAGAAAAACAAGAGTCAGAAAAACCCAGTTCCCTTCCAGTTCCGCCACACTCTAAAGAATAACCCAACATCTGCATAGGGCTTAGCTACCTCAGATCTCAGCCCCTCCTGACCACCTTCATGAAGTCATGCTGTGCCCATTATAGGACATGACAATGCCACCCTTCCAAACTCCTTGTCCCCATCGATAATGCCCATCTCCCTGCTGGTCCAGCCTTGATCATCTAGGATGCATCATTAATTCTACCACTCCTGAATCTAGGTCCTCCTGGAAACCATCTTTGGCTTGGTTCCTCCAATCCCTGCTTCCAGGCTCTCATTTCTCTGCTCCTGAAGATTTCCGACCCTTCTTACATACGTCATGACAGCAGACGCTGATGGTTGTCTTCCCAGAAGGCAGAGGTAGACTCACCACTTACCATGAAGCCATTGAAGCTTAAGCTCCCAGGCCACTCACTTGGCTGGGCTCCTTTCCAAAGTCAGGAAAAAGAGAGATCTCACCTTCAATGTTACCTGTGTGTGTAAGATATTTTCACAATTGGTGTGACCACGGTCATTTTCTACCTCAGTTTTCTTCGCTCATATTTCCCCTCATGTTGCACTTCTTCTGCCAGCAACTGACTTAGTCATGCACATGTGATGCAATTCTGGCCAGCGGATAGAAAGAAAGGTCTAAGGAGCATTTGGGGAAAGGTTTACTCCTTTGATTCAAGGGGAAGGGGGGAAGCCATTCAAGTGAGATGCCCTATCCTTGTCATCTGGATATTATTAAGTTTGGGTGTGATGTCTGGAACTTTGGCAGTCATCTTGTGACCATGAAGAGAGCCAGCCTCAGAACAAGCCATCAGAGAACAGCAGAAGGAAAAGGGCCAACCCTGGCCTTACATTCAAACTTCTAAATGAAGTCATATTGCATATGACTCAAGGCTAAGTGCCAGCTAAAAACAATACAACTGCATGTCTTGTTTTAGCTTTGGCCTGTGTAAAATCCATATACATTTGTCTTCATTTTGAAAGATGTCAGCGCTAATTTAGCCAATTGTCTATTACAGCAGAAGTAGAATCTCTTCTGTTTCTCTTTTTAAGTAGAATTGAGTAGAATCAAGTTTTCTATTACATGCATCCCAAACCATCTGAACCTATACACATACTCTAAATGTGAACTGAAAACTGTGAAATGAAACTCTCATAGTTTTCCATTATCTCCAGCAAATCTCTTTTTTAAAGTGATTTTGGAAGTTTCTTTGCAGTCTTGCCTTACCCTATGCATCCTACCATATTTCCCAGGTCTCCCAACCACACACTCCCCAATCTTAATGAGACACACACCATGTGTTCTTCTTCCCTCATTATTAACCTCAAAATCCCCTATCTAGTTTGCCCTCCCCTTTGTCCTTAGGGTACCATACCCAACTCAAGCTGTGAAGGTCCACATGAAGCCTTCTCTGATTAATTCAGCTTACTCATGTCTCTCTTCTATGTATTTCTATAGCTTCTATAGCTTTTTATCTTATGGTGTATAATATTGCATTATGCTAAACAGTAAAAAAAATCATCCCATCTCTGTTGGACTTCTCTCATTCATTGCATCCCCATGAGGCAAAGACCAATTCTTATACATCTTTTCTATCTCTAAAGATACAGTAAGAATTCTATAAACATTTATCCAAATTCCACCATCTGAGACATACTTTGGAATTAAAATTACTTACAGTGTCAACAATACATCTCAATTACATACCTGTCAATGATGCATCCAGTATTGCTTGAAAAAATCCTCAGACAGTGTTAGAGGATCAGCCCATCCCATGACCTGAAGAAGGCTGATGCTACAAACCAAGCACAACCCCAAGGACTTTGAAAATGAATAAAAATGAATAGCAACATTTGGTCTGAAACTTAATTCTTTCCATTTACATATAAATGAATATGGCTTTTTCCTGATGAATTACTATCAATACTTGCTTTAAGAGCTACTTAAAATGCTTTTAAAATAATCACCTACTTTTCATTGCTATAATAGAAAATTGGCTAAATTAGCGCTGACATCTTTCAAAATGAAGACAAATGTATATGGATCTTACATAGGCCAAAGCTAAAACAAGACATGCAGTAGTATTGTTTTTAGCTGGCACCTAGCCTTGAGTCATGGCCAATATATAATGCATATGTATTATTTTTTATGTCACTGAAACATGATTTTGTATTTGGTTTTATGGTGGTATACTTGCAAACATTCCTCTTATCTATAGACTTCAAGTGTGCAGACTTCTCTCTTCTGAGCTTTGAGTCAAGAAATCTGCTTGCCTTGGCTTGTGGATCACACCCCAATCTTCCTGCCCCTCTCCCCACCCCCCCACCAGCCTTACATCCCCTTCCTTCCTCCCAACCCCCACCCCCATGCCCTTGACATAGACAGCTGTTCCACACCCGCTACAACACTTAAGGAATGCTTACTGATACACATTTACATACATTTATTCATTCATTAATAGCTATTTAGGGACTCCATGATAAGCAAATTGATTTGATCCTTGTTATCATGAATATTACCGTCTAGTTTAGTGAGCATTAAATAATCACAAAAATAAATAGATATAGTTAAAACACTGATTTTCACTCAAATCTAAGATGGTCCTGACCCCTTTACATGGCTTATCAGCTCTACTGCACAAATGTCATTGCCTCTCATCCTTATTTTATGCAATGAATATCCATGACGAAAACTCTGGGGGGACAGTGGAGTCCTACGGAGAGAAGAGTAAATCCCACTCTACAGACTCAATCTTCAGAAAACCCAGTTTCTAGCTTTGAGAAGTCCCCCCCCTTTTTTTTACCTAAACAGACTGTAATCTGGGTATGCCATCTCTTCACACTACATTGAGTTGTTCTCATTCTAGGTTTAAAAGAGATGCCATTAATTAGAACGAGTTACATTATACTGTGGTCACAAACACTTTTAAAATATCAGTAGCTAAAAGCAACAAAGGCTGTTTCTCAGTCATGTTACATGTCCTTCCCATGGAACATGCTCTCTTTTTGTCATCCTCACTCAAGAACCCAACCTGCAGGAGGCTTTGTCTTTGAGAAAAGAAGGAAGCATGGAGGTGAGCCCAACAAGGAAGTGCTCTAGCTTGTAACACCTATCATTTCACTCACAACCCTTTGGCCAGAGCTGATCAGAAGACTCCACCCAAGCACAGAGAGGGACAGGAGGCTTAGCATTTCATGTGCTTGGAATGAAAAAAGAAGAGGGTGTTAGGAGTGCTAATGATTGCCTCCATGTGTTTCACAGGACCAAAGTCACCTGAAAGAAAGTCTCATGTCAGACCAGGAGCAGCAGATCCCTTGGTATCACTGGTCTTCCAGTGATGGTGTCTTCAGTCAGATAACATCCTACCTCTCTTCACTTTCACTCTGTGGTACGATGCTTCTCCAAGAAGTTGATACACATTTGAAAAATTAAAACCAAATAGATTTGAAAGGTTCTTCTGAACAGAAGACATCCATGAGAATTATGCCTGACCGGTGTATATTTCTTGAAGATCCTTGGGGGTTAAGGTCATTGAGAACATACACAGATCAAGTGGTAGAGGAAGCCAGTGCCCACATCCCAGCCTGTAAGAGATGCACACAGGATTGAGTTCCCAACTGTACCAAAAAAGTGATGGGATCCCAACTCTTGTCCTTCAACTGAAGGATGCAACCTCGCTGACTACATAACACAGAGAAGGCAGTTACTGGCTTGTTTATTTTGAAAAGATAGTCTGTCACAAACCTAACTCCAGCCCCACTGGCCGTGTTTTTTGTTCACAAACCCAACAGTGCCTTTGAAAACTCTAGAACTGTGCTGTTCAATCTGGCAGCCACCAGCCATATGCAAGGCTTTAAATTTTAATTTTTTTAATTATAAATTAAATACAATGTAAAAATCAGTTCCTTGGTTGCACTAGCCACATTTCAAGGGCTCAATAGGCACATGTGACTGGTGGCTACCATAAAAAATTCTACAACACAAATACAGGATATTCCCATCATCAGAAAGTTCTATTGAATAGTCCTAGTCTAGAAAACCTAGAGCAGAACACGATCTAGGATGTGCTCTTATCAAAAGAATAGAACTTGAATCTGATCAAGTCTCTGTGATTTATAGGAAATGCAAAGAAGGGAAGAACATGCTGTCTACACCACAGAGATACAATCAGAAAAATGCAGAGTGTGGGAAATTTGATGGGACAAATGATACAGTTTCTTAAAAGGAAGATTTCAAGAAAAAAAAAACAAGGAAACCTATAAATACTTGTCATATATCAAACAATGAAAATATGTGAACTTTATTGGAATAAATTCAAATAAAAACCTATAAAAGTATATATAATAAGTATGAGACAATAATTGACAAATAACTAATAATAAGATGTATAATAATTGATGATATTAAGGAGTGACTTTAAAAAGCCCTTACTTTTAAGAATGCATAATGAAATATTTACAGAAGAAATGATATAACATCTGGGCTTTGCTTTTAAGTAATTTAGGATGAGGGGATGGATGGGCATGTAGAGAAAATAAGATTGGCCATAGGGTGATGGCTGTGGCTCTGGGTGACAGATCCATGGGCATTAATTTTATTATTCTGACTACTTTTGCATTTATTAAAAATTTTCAATAGTGAAGAGTTAAAAAAAAATCACAGTAAGGCAGGACCAGGAGAAGAGAGCTATGGGAAATAAAGATGGTCTCTGAATTCTCTCTCCAAACCCTTAGTAGGCATTGCCCTTGACTTTGGCCTTTTCAGGCAGTCATTGTAGAAGACCTGCTTCACACACAGCCCTGACAAAGGCATCTGGAAGTCAGAGCACAACAGGGGATGGGAAATGAAGTCTGATAGTGTGGATAAACCCAAACCATTCCAACTTGTGGCTATGAATGCCTCAAACTCAATGGCTAGAGAGGGTGGAGGTGAGTTTGGGTAAGTCCCCGGGATCCCTGTGTATGGAACCTACTAAAGGGGAAAAGAACTTTATACACCTCACCAGGGTAGGGGCCCTGAGGGAACAGATAAACTGATGTGATGGACAGAGTGTTTGTGAACCCCCAAAATTCATATGTTGAAACTCTGTGTGATGATGGTATTTGGATATGGGGCCTTTGGGAGTTGCTTGGGGTTGTTTAAGCCACGCATACAGCCTACAGACAGGTTGTGGCTGCCCAAGCTGACTAAGACATTTGGTCAAGGAAGAGGTTATTTCGCCCTGGTTGGCCTTAATGTTCCTCAACAGATAATCTGAGAATCTCTGAGGGAGGAAAGAATGTGACAAAGGTAAGGAGCTAATTTTGTTAAAAGATTGCTGCTTTATGAATGTGGCTGGATATTTTACAAGGTATAACATTACATGTTTTTTCTCTTGTATTTTTCCTTTCCTTTCTGTACTCATCACCTCAGGGAAAGGGAAATGGAGACAGCATAAAAATATCTCTGACCATGATCTTGCAGAAATTTAAGGAGACCTTAGGAGTTCAAGACTATAGATGGGATCTTGGCCAGAAACAGGGGCTGCAGCTGGGTTCCTTCCCCAGGTGCCCAGATGAGAGGAGGAGTTCCCTAGCTTAGGGGATGGGAGGGAAGAGAGAGAGATCTGTGGGCCTCTCCTGGCAATGCCACAACAAAGGTAGTGGGATCCAGAGAAGAGTGGCTCCTTGTCCACCAAGGCAGAGCAGACCCCAGGAGCCTCCCAAGGATCTCTTACCTGAGTGAGGCCTGGAAGCATCAAAGACACCCAGTGGGGTGGTTTAGACCCAGCTCTCAGCTCTCGGTGGTAACCTTATTGCCTATGCCTCCCCCAACTTTGGCACTTACACGGATCCCCTGGGAGGGATCTGAAAGAGGGAGACTAAGGTGAGGGTGTCTGTCCAGGTGAAAGGAATCTCAGACTCAAAATTTGCAGGTATAGAAAGAAGAGTTACTGTTCTCAGATACCTGAGTTGGAGACTGACTCATAACATGCAACAGATACCTTATCTCATGTACTTCAGTGCCTCAACAACCTCACAAGGTCAAAGTCTTTGTGTTGCCTGAGATTCATCCTTTCAACCACTCACTCTACCCACAGGCACCGACCCCCCCCCTCGCGGCCCCCCAGGTTCCAGGCCCTCTGCTGGGTGCTGGCGAGATCGAGGAATAAAACTGATCAAGCATCTGCCCTCACAGAGCGCACAGCCCAGCCCAGTGGGAACGACCACACAGAGACAACCAAACAAAGAAACAAAATCCATACGAACTCTGATAAATTGCTCAGATAATAAACTGGATGTTGTGTTAAAGAATTCTTGGCCTATGAGCAGGATAAGGAGGCCTGAAAAGACCTCTCCAAGCAGGTATTTTGTGCTCTAAGACCTAGAGCATGGGAGCCACCTAGTCCTGCCAAGGGTTGGGACGTACAGGAGAAGGGAGAGGAACAGCAGAGACTTGAGAACATGTTTGAAGAATGAAAGGAAGGTAGCGTGGTTGGCCTGAACAAAGGAGAAAGAGTGAGGAGGGGAGGTCAGATCACTCAGAATCTGGTGGAGCAGCATAGGGAGGTAGAAGGTGATTCTTCAAACATTGGGAAGCCACGGATTTGTCTTAGGTAGGGGATTCGTCTACTTGTAGTGTACGGATTAAATGAGGTACACGTAATGCACTTAGAACAATGGCCAGCATAGATGCCACTCTAGAAGTATTCTTATCCTGATTCTGATTATTAATGATGGGTTGGAGGAGAACCAAGAATGGAAGCAAGTAGACAGGTTGGGAGGTTATTCCCCTAGTCTTTCCTGATGGCTGCAAAGTTGGAGAGCAGTGCTCTGTGCAGAGCATATTGAGAGTCAGACGTGTGACCGTTAGGGCTTCCTGATGAACAGGGAAGGAAATGAAGGACTCCTCCCAGGTTTCTGTCCTACACTATCAGGCAAGGTTGTGTTATCATGCCGAGGAGGGCTGCAGAAGAAAGGAATCTGGGATGAAGAAATGAGCACCATTTCATTCTGTCGAATTGGAGGTGCCTATGAGGTATGGCGGCAGAAATGTCAGATATGTCATCATCCTCGTTGCACATTGAGGAAACTGAGGCTCCTTGACATGAGGAAGCTGAGATCCAAGAAGAGTAAGTCATCTCAAAGTGGAACAACTATTAAGAGAGAGTTAAACCTAGACCTCAGGCTAAGAACCCGTCCAGCTAGAGATCTCACCTCCTCGTGGTGGAAGCCCTCAGGAGGGGCAGCAGCTTCCTTGTCGTAACCCAGGCCCAGAAACAACCACAGTGGCACCATCGGTATAAGCACAGACAACAGGATGCCTGCAGGGCGCTGGCATCCCAGAAATTCTACGCAAGTGCTTGAGCCAGCCACAGAGGCCATGAAATGTGCCTTGGTTCTCTGAGTCTTGGAAGGCAGCTAATTTGCCTGGGAAAGAAGGAAAAGCCAGGTAAGAATTGTACACAATTAAGGGTAGTGGCGCCAGCTTGCTAAGCCTGGTTTCCTGCTCTCTAAAATAGGGAGGGAAATCTAACACAATTTCAGGTGCATTATAAAGAATTATTTTCAAAAAGAGAAACAAGTGTCAGCGAGATCATGTATTTGATAAGTCTTCCAGGGCTGTGTGTTCCTTGAACCCTGGCCATAAATTAAAAAATTAAACTGGACCAGGGGCTGGGGGTTCTGAGGGAAATGAGGACTTACCACTTCGTGGGGACAGAGTCTCATCACAGGGATGAGGAAGAAGCTCTGGAGATGAATAGTGGAGATAGTTGTACAACGAGAATATGCTAATGTCACTGAGCTACATATTTTAAAATGATTAACATGGTAAATTTTATGCTATGTATATTTTACCACAATAAAACCAAATTAAACCAGGCATTTCTTTATATTATTGAATAGAAGCTAGTGTAACACACTTCCACTGTGTTTCTGTCATAGGAACCAGACGATGAGCCAGTGTCACTCACCATTCCCACACACTTTGGATGTGAAAGAGAACTAGTTTTGACATGGATAAGAAAGGTGTTGGAGCTGAGAAATAAGCTATAAATAAAACCATAACATTTGTCTTAAAGAAAAAAACTAGAATTAGAGGCTAGATTTCAAATGGCATCCTATTTTATCTGAACAGGATCACGTTCTGTAAGCAAGCATCTGTCTGCATCAGTTTATGAGCCCCTCAGGCCAAGATCTGCCTCTGCCTGTCTTGTCAGTACCCTCACGGGGCCTCACGTGAAAGTATTGTTATGTTATTGGGAAAGTTGACTGGAGAAATCTAGAGGCGGTGCAACCAGAGAGAGAAAACGACAGTGACCACCGCTAGAAATAAAACTGCTAGGGACTGCATTCAAATGGAAGTCAAACTAAATTGAATGGATCCTTTTGAACTTTTGAAGCTAGTTGACTTTTTTCTGCTTCCAAGAGCTTCCTTTTTGTTTGTTTTCAAATATATTTAATTATGTAAAATATACATACCATAAAATTTACCATTTCACCATTTTTAAGCATAGAGCAATGTTCAGTATACTCACATTGTTATACAACCAAATCTCCAGAAATTTTTCATCCTGCAATACTGAAACTCTATACCCATTAAATATCTCCCTACTTCTTCCTTCCTCTGACCCCTGGTAACCATCATTCTACCTTTTGTCCCTGAATTTGACAACTTTGGGCACTTCATGGAAGAGGCACCCTACAGTATTTGTCTTTTTGTGTCTAGCTTATTTCACTCATCATAATATCTTCCAAGTTCATCCAGGTTGTAGCATGTGTCAGAATTACCTTTCTTTGCTGAATAATATTCCATTGTATGGATATACCCTATTTTGTTTATCCAGTCATCTGCTGAGGGACACTTGGATTATTTCCACCTCTTGGTTATTGTGAATAATGCTGCCATGAACATGGGTATATAAATATCTATTTTGAGACCTCGCTTTAAATTCTTTTAGAATATACACAGAAGTGGAATTACTGGATCATATGGTAGTTCTATTTTTATTTTTTGGAGGAACTGCCTTCTGTTTTCCATATTGATGTTACCCCTTGACGTTCCCATCAACAGTATGTTAGGGTTCTAGTTTCTCCATATCCTCACCAACACTTGTTATTTCAGGAGTTTGTTGTTGTTTTCTTAATAGTAACCATCCTAATGGGTGTGAGGTAGTACCTAATTGTGATGATTTTTTTAATATTTAATAGCTAGTTTTTAGAGCAGTTTTAGGTTCCCAGAAAAACTGAGCAGAAAGTACAGAGAGTCCCATATGCTTTGTGCTCCACACATGCACAGCTTCACACACTACACATTCTGAACCACAATAAATAAATCAATAAACCTGCATTGACACCATCATTACCCAAAGTCCATAGCTTACATTAGGGTTCACTCTTGGTGTTGTATATTCTGAGTTTTGAAAAGTGTAAGATAACATGTATCCACAATTATGGTATCATACAGAGTATTTTCCCTGCCCTAAAATTCCTCTGCACTCTGCCTACTTATCCCTCTCTGCCCCCTAACCCCTGGAAGCCACTGATCTTTTTACTGTCCCTAATTTTTTGCCTTTTCCAGGATACCATATAGTTGGAAACATAGAGTAGGTTGCCTTTTCAGATCGGCTTCTTTCAGTTAGAGATATGCATTTAGGTTTCCAGAGAGCTTTCATTTTGACATAGCTTATTCTCAGCTGGTTTGCTTCTCACTTGTCTATGCTCTCCAGTGAATACATTACTAAATGAAGGGAACTCCCTAGGTTCCACAAACACATGACTGTCAATGGCCCATCAGCCATTCGTGGGAGGCTGGACCAGAGACTTAGAAGTCAAGGCTCTCAGGCACCTCTCTGGAAGAAAGGCAAGCCAAGGCCAAAGTTTGCCCTGATCAGACACTGCTGTAGCCTAATCTCACAGCATAGCCACCCATAGCTAAGAAATCTACCACTATTGGTGACTTGTGACCATATTGTGTTAACAATGTTAGATATCATGAAACTTTTTTAATGGAAGAATTTTAGAACACAGTTTGAGCTCCTTTAATATCCAAACATTTGGAAACTAAACAATATACTTCTAAAAAAAAAAATCCACAAATCAGAGGAAGCTCAAAGGAAGTAAGATAGTTACACAGAATATAGAGAATTTAAATGAAGAAAAAGTGGTTTAAAAAAAAAATCAGCCAAATTGATTTAACTCTAGCAAGACTGACAAAGAAAAAACAGAGAAGACATTAATTACCAGTATCTGAAATGAAACAGAAAATATCACTCAAACCCTACAGATACCAAAAAGATAATAAGGAAATACCACAAACAACACTACACACATAAACATGACAACTTAGAGGATATGGACCAATTTCTCAAAAAGCACAAACAAACACAATTCACCCAATATGAAATAGATAACTGGAAAATTTGAATAGCCCTACAACTATTAAGAAAATTAAACTTGTAACTTAAAAACTCTCAAAAAGAGATCTCCAGGCCCAGATGGTTTCACTGAAGAATTTTTCCAAATGATTAAAGAATTCTTTCATTTCTTTCAATAAGATGGATAAACCACTGGCCAGACTTATCCAAAAGAAAAGAGAAAGGACCCAAATTAATGAAATTATGAACAAAATGGGAGTGATCACGACTAACACCAAGGAAATAGAAACAATTATTAGAAATTATTATCAACAACTATATGCCAATAAATTAAGCAACCTGGAAGAAATGGATGCCTTCCTGGAAACCTATAAACTACCAAGACTGAAACAGGAAGAAATTGACAACCTGAATAGGCTAATAACCAGTAACGAGAATGAAACAGTGATCAAAAACCTCCCAAAAAACAAGAGTCCAGGGCCTGATGGATTCCCTGGGGAATTCTACCAAACATTCAAAGAAGAAACAATACCTATTCTCCTGAAGCTGTTTCAAAAAATAGAAACAGAAGGAAAGCTTCCAGACTCATTCTATGAGGCCAGCATTACCTTAATCCCCAAACCAGGCAAGACCCCATCAAAAAGGAGAATTTCAGACCAATATCCCTGATGAATATGGATTCCAAAATTCTCAACAAAATCCTAGCTAATAGGATCCAACAATACATTAAAGTGATCATCCACCACAACCAAGTGGGATTTATCCCCGGGATGCAAGGTGGTTCAACATTCGCAAATCAATCAATGTGATAGAACACATTAACAAGAGGAGAGAGAAGAACCATATGGTCCTCCCAATTGATGCAGAAAAAGCATTTGACAAAATACAGCATCCTTTCCTGATTAAAACTTTTCAAAGTATAAGGATAGAGGGAACATTCCTCAATTTCATAAAATCCATCTATGAAAAACCCACAGAGAATAACATCCTCAGTGGGGAAAAACTGAGAGCCTTTCCCTTAAGATCAGGAACATGACAAGGATGCCCACTCTTGCCACTATTGTTCAACATAGTACTAGAAGTCCTAGCAACAGCAATCACACAACAAAAAGAAATAAAAGTTATTCAAATTGGCAAAGAAGAAGTCAAACTCTCTCTCTTCACAGATGACATGATACTTTATGTGGAAAATCCAAAAGACTCCTCCTCCAAATTACTAGAACTCATACAGCAATTCAGTAATGTGGCAGGATACAAAATCAATGCACAGAAATCAGTTGCTTTCTTATACACTAACAATGCAACTGTAGAAAGACAAATTAGAGAATCGATTCCATTTACAATAGCACCAAAAACCTAAGATACCTCAGAATAAACCTAACCAAAGAGGTAAAGGATCTATACTCTAGGAACTACAGAACACTCATGAAAGAAATTGAAGAATACACAAAAAGATGGAAAAACATTCCATGCTCATGGATCAGAAGAATAAACATTGTTAAAATGTCTATACTGTCCAGAGCAATCTATACCTTCAACACCATCCTGATCAAAATTCCAATGACATTTTTCAAAGTGCTGGAACAAACAGTCCTAAA
The DNA here is from genome assembly GCF_037043125.1 of Eumetopias jubatus. Classification (NCBI taxonomy): domain Eukaryota; kingdom Metazoa; phylum Chordata; class Mammalia; order Carnivora; family Otariidae; genus Eumetopias; species Eumetopias jubatus. The sequence continues at coordinate 27,261,689 of NW_028274821.1, read as the reverse complement.
ATTTGTATGGAATCAGAAAAGACCCCGATTGTCAAAGAAATGTTGAAAAAGAAAAACAAAGCTGGGGGCATCACATTGCCTGATTTCAAGCTATATTACAAAGCCATGTTCACCAAGACAGCATGGTACTAGCACAAAAACAGACATATAGACCAATGGAACAGAATAGAGAGCCCAGATGGTCAAATAATCTTTGACAAAGCAGGAAAAAATATCCAATGGAAAAAAGACAATCTCTTCAATAAATGATGCTGGGAAAACTGGACAGCTATATACAGAAGAATGAAACTTTACCATTCTCGTACAGCATACACAAAGATAAACTCTAAATGGATGAAAGGCCTCCATGTGAGACAGAACTCCATCAAAATCCTAGAGGAGAACATAGGCAGTAACCTCTTCGACATCGGCCACAGCAACTTCTTTCAAGACATGTCTCCAAAGACAAGGGAAACAAAAGCAAAAATGAACTTTTGGGACTTCATCAAGATCAAAAGCTTCTGCACAGCAAAGAAAACAGTCAACAAAACAAAGAGGCAACCCACAGAATGGGAGAAGATATTTGCAAATGACACTACAGACAAAGGGCTGATATCCAAGATCTATAAAGAACTTCTCAAACTCAACACCCAAAAAACAAATAAGTCAAAAAATGGGCAGAAGACATGAACAGACACTTCTCCAAAGAAGACATACAAATGGCTAACAGACACATGAAAAAATGTTCATCATCATTAGCCATCAGGGAAATTCAAATCAAAACCACATTGAGATACCACCTTACACCAGTTAGAATGGCAAAAATTGACAAGGCAAGAAACAACAAATGTTGGAGAGGTTGTGGAGAAAGGGGAACCCTCTTACACTGTTGGTGGGAATGCAAGTTGGTACAGCCACTTTGGAAAACAGTGTGGAGGTTCCTCAAAAATTTGAAAATAGAGCTACCCTATGACCCAGCAATTGCACTACTGGGTATTTACCCCAAAGACACAGATGTAGTGAAAAGAAGGGCCATATGCACCCCAATGTTCATAGCAGTAATGTGCACAATAGCCAAACTGTGGAAAGAGCTGAGATGCCCTTCAACAGATGAATGGATAAAGAAGATGTGGTCCATATATACAATGGAATACTACTCAGCCATCAGAAAGGATGAACACCCAACTTTTGCATCAACATGGATGGGACTGGAGGAGATGATGCTGAGTGAAATAAGTCAAGCAGAGAAAGTCAATTATCTGGTTTCACTTATTTGTGGAACATAAGGAACAGCATAGAGGACATTAAGAGGAAAGAAGGGAGAAATGAAGGCAGGGAAATTGGAGGGGAAGACGAACCATGAGGAACTATGGACTCTGAGAAACAAACTGAGGGTTCTAGAGGGGAGGGGGGTGGGGGGATGGGTTAGCCCAGTGATGGGTATTAAGGAGGGCATGTATTGCATGGATCACTGGGTGTTATACAAAACAATAAATCATGGATCACTATATCAAAAACTAATGATGTACTGTATGGTACATAACATAATAAAATTAAATTAAATTTAAAAAAAAGAAAATAGAAAATAGAGGAGGGTACACTTCCAAAAATTCATTTTATGATGTTACTATTACCCTGATACTAAAATCAGACACAAAAAGTGACGATACCAAAAAAGAAAAAGAAAAAGGAGACTATAGACTATTATCTCTCACGAACACAGATGCAAATCTTCTGAACAAAATATGAGAAAATAAAATTCAGTAATACATAAAAAGAATAATACACCATAACCAAGTGGCCTTTATTCTAGATACACAAAACTGATTGAATATCTGGAAATCAATCATTGTAATCTGAGAAGAAAAAAAATCATGTAACCATATCAATTGATGCAGAAAAATCACTTGGCAAAATCCAACAGGAATTCATGATAGAAATCCTCAGGAAAATGGAAAGAAAGAGGAACTAACTCAACCTGATAAAGAGCATCTACCAAAAAAACCTTAAGGCTAACATTATATTTAATGGTGAAAGAATGAATGCTTTCCTGCTAAGATTGAGAATAGGCAAGGATATCTCAAAAGGACAACCATGCATTACTTACTCAATATTCACCATTCATTCAACACAATACTGAAAGTTCTAGCTATATGGCAAGGCAAGAAAAAGTAAAGTGAAATAAGGTTAAAAAAAATGTAAATTTGAAAAGAAGAACTATAATTGCCTCTATGTACAGATTATGTGATGGCCTACAGAGAAATTCTCAAGAAATCTACAAAAAAATCCATAACTAATAAGTGAGTTCAGTAAGGTCACAGGATACAAGAACAAGATACAAAAGTCAATTGTATATTAGTATATATCAGTAATATAGTAGTAATGACTACATGGTAACTGAAACTTAAAATATAATACCATTTACCATAGCTCAGAAAAATGAAATACTATGCATAAATCTAACAAAACACATACAGAACTTGTATGCCAAAAACTTCAAAATGTTAATAAAAGAAAAAAAAAGTGTCATATGGAAGTGAACTTGAACACTTCACATGATAAAAATGAAAATTGGTAGAAAGATTTAAGCCAATTCCTATTAAAATATCAACAAAAGTTTTTATGGATACAAACAAGATTATTCAAAAATTTATATGGAAATGCAAAAGGAATAGAGCAGTTAAACAATTTTGAAAAAGAAGAACAAAGTGGGAAGGATCAGTCTACCCAGCTTCAACACTTATTCTGTAGCTACATGAATCAAAACTGGGTGGTATTGATGAAAAGATATCAGTGGAACAGAATAGAAAATGCAGAAGTAGACACACAAATAAACTCAACTTTTTGACAAAGGTGTAAAGGCAATTCAATGGAGGAAAGATAGGCCTATCAATAGTGTTGTAGCAAGTGGACATCCACAGGCCAAAAACAAACAAACAAACAAACAAAACCTCTATCTAAGCTTATACCTTATACAAAATTTAACTTAACATGTGAATCATGAACCGAAATGTAAGATGTAAAGCTATAAAACTTTTGAAAGAAAATTATGAAGATATCTTCAGAATCTAGGGCTAGGCAAAGGGCTCATAGACTTGACTCCAAAGCATGGTCCATAAAAGGAAAAAGTGATAAATTGGACTTCATCAAAATTAAAAACATTTGCTCTGGGACACCTGGGTGGCTCAGTTGGTTAAGCATCTGCCTTCAGCTCAGGTCATGATCCCAGAGTCCTGGGATAGAGTCCAGCATCAGGCTCCCTGCTCAGCGGGGAGTCTGCTTCTCCCTCTGCCTCTACCCCTCACCCTGTTTGTGTTCTCTCTCTCTCTCCTGCTCTCTCTCTCTCAAATAAATAAATAAAATATTTTTTAAAAATAAAAAAATAAATAAAAACATTTGCTCCGTGAAAGACTTTGTTAAGAGTGTGAAAAGACGGAACGCCTGGGTGGCTCTGTCGGTTAGACGTCTGCCTTGGGCTGAGGTCATGATCCCATGGTCCTGGGATCGAGCCCCGCACCGGGCTCCCTGCTCAGCAGGAAGCCTGCTTCTCCGTCTCCCTGCGCCCACTGCTCTGCCTACTTGTCCTCTCTCTCTGTGTCAAATAAATAAATAATCTTAAAAAAAAAATAGTACAAAAAGACAAGATGCAGACTCAGAGAAAATATTTGCAAACAGCATATCTAACAAAGGACTAGTATCTAGAATATATAATGAATTCTAAAAACTCAATAGTAATAAAACAAACAACCCAACTAGAAAATGGACGAACAACACGAACAGACCTTTCACCAAAGAGGTCGTACGCGTGCCAAATAAGCACATGAAAGAGGTCTAGCATCATTACCACTAGAGAAACACAACTCAAACCATAATGAGGTATCAGTATACACAGAACGGGAATGGCTAAAATAAAAAATAGTGACAAAAACAAATATTAGGGAGGATGCAGAGAAACTGGATCACTGATACGTGGCTGGTGGGAGTGTAGAATGGCACGGCCACTCTGGAAAACGGTTTGGCAGTTTCATAAAAAAAAAAAAAAAACTAAACATAAACTCTCTTAGAGCCCAGCAATTATACTCCTGGTGCCTTTGCTCCAGAAAAATGAAAATGTTGGGTCACACGAAAACCTGTCCATGAATGGTCACAGCAGCTTTATTCCTAATAGCTAAAAACTGGAAACAATCCAAATGTCCTTCAATAGTTAAACGGTTAAACAAACTTCCATTTCAATACCATGGAATATTACTTGGCAAGAAAGGAGTAAACTCCTTCCTACATCAACAACTTGGATGAATCTCCAGAGAACTGTGTTAAGTGAAAAAGAAAATCAATCCCAGGAGGAAACCTGCTATATAATTCTACTTATCTAACATTCTTGAAATAACAAAATTACTGAAATGGAGAACAGATTAGTGATTTCCCTGGTGTTATGAGTAGAGAGGGAAATGCAGGAAGGAATGAGGAGTTTCTATAAAAGAGCAACATGAGGGATCCACATGGCGATCAAAATGCTCTGTATCTTGACTGTGTCAATGTCAGTATCCTAGTTGTGACATTGTACTCTAGTTTTGCAAGGTGTCACTATTTGGGAGAAAGTGGATAAAGGGTACAAGGAATATCTCTGTATTATTTCTTACAACTGCACATGAATCTATAATTATCTCAAAATAAAAAGTTTAATTTAAAAATGTTTTGTCCATTAATTTGTTCAAACATTTATTGAGCATCTCATTGTGCATTACAACCAAATGGGTCTCCCCAGAGTTTATATCTGCTGTTCAACAGTTGGGATTATAAAACAAGATCCAAGAGCTTGCCCATGGTCTGGAGGAAGAATTTCCTTGGAGGGTAAACTCAAACTGTGAGGCAGAAAAACATTCCAGTCAGCTCTCCAATAAATGAGGGAAAGTATGTTGGTAAAATTCTCTCTACATACTTCCAAATGTTCAAAAAGAATGGGCTGGCTGAGTGGTAGGTTCTCAGAGGACCATCTTTGCCATCTGAGGCCAACCAGCCACCCCCTACCCTTTCAGTTTTGCTCTCAGGAGAAAATGAGCCCTTCAGAGCCTTGTGTGATGCCGGCAGTCGGGATTTCCAAATTCCCAAGGGAAATGTGCCCAGATTAGCCTCAGCCCAGAGCATGCTGGGAGTGAGAGAAGCTGGCATGGGGGTTAAGAGCACTGGCTTTGAAGTCACAAATACCTGGTGCTTGTTCTTTCTTTGCCATCTCTTGGTTGTGTAATCTTGGCCAAGTTACCTATCCTTCTGGAACCTTGTCTTTTCATCTTTTTCATGGGGCTATTTTCATTAGTTTAATAAATTTTAATGGGGAACCTGCAGTGGGCCAGGCACTGTTGTAGGCACTAAAGAAACCACAGTAAATAACACAAATTAGCAAGGAAAGGAGGAAGGAAGGAACAAAGGAAGGAAGAAAAGAAAGAAGGAAGGAAGAAAGGAAGGAAGGAAGGAAGGATCAGAGGGAGGGAGGGAGGGAGGGAGGAAGGGAGGAAGGAGAGAAGGTCTAAGGCAGTGTCTAAAAATGTGGCCTACAATTCAGCAGCAGCAGGGAGCTTGTGAAGAATGCAGAGTCTCAGGCCCCACCCCAGACCTGTTCATCAGAATCTCTGAGGGTGGGACTCAGGAGTGTGCACGCTCACCAGCTCTTTAGGGGATTCTGATGACCTCCAAATTTTGAGAACTGCTGGTTCAGAAGGAACGCAGGAGAATTTACCACGTGCCCTTGCTCAAGGCAGGGCTCACACATATTATCTCGATCCTCACACCATGGTAAACGTTATATTTGTCAGAAGGGACATACCCTCCAAGAATTCAGGAGGACCCAGAACTCAAACCCAATTCCATGACCCTCCAAATGGCCTATTCTCTCCGTTGCCCTCATACCCTCACATGCCATAAATGCAAATGCACAGCAAAGAGGGGATGCTCCATTCACCCCGGCGCCCCCAACTCCCTGTGAATTGTGTTTCCTGTCTCCAAGGTGTCAGCGCCCTGCGGCATCCTCATGGAGGCCACAGAAGCTTCATTCCCTCCTTGGAGATGATGGGATACACAATGAGACAGTAGCTTGCCCATCTAAAGTCAATTTTCTGCTTCTGAGAATTTTTGTTTAAACCAAAGAGAATATGACTTGGAAACAAATCATTCCCTGGTCTGAGCCTTCAGAGGTCTGTGGATTCTTTGCAGACTCTGGAGCCTGCACGTCTATTAGTGACATTGGATGATGGCCCATGTGCTTCCCGTATCCTCCTGCGTCCCGAAGCGGCCCACGGTCCTGCAGGCCTATTCAGTTTGTGCAGTGGAGGGGACACAGTTCCCGGGGTTAAGAGCTGGCAGTGGGGCGCGCAGGAGCCCAGCTACCCCCGCCGGGACGACCATTCAGAGCTCCGTGTGGGTCTCTTTTGTGCGGTGGGTGAGGCTTCCCACCATGGGTTCCGGTGACTTGGAATGCCAAGGGCCTAAACTTAATTAACTTCTCCGGGCTGGGACTCTTCCATCTCAGCCCGCATCCTGCTTCGTGGGGCGGCAGGACGAAAGTGCTCCCTGCACAAACAGAAGGCCAGGGACCTTAGTGGGAGCGTTGGCAAATACAACAGGGCCAGTGGCATCCTCATTAAACTCTGATTAGCAAGTGGACTTGATCCAGGCTAAATCAGAGCTGAATGAGATTTCTTTCTTTCTTCTTCTTTTTCTGCTGCCAGTTGATCAGATGTAGGCAATTAAGAACCCCCACACCTCCAGCCCTTGTATTTTTTTGAAGCAGGGAGCCCATACCAGTCAAGCCATAAAGACACTATTGTCCTAAGAACAATATTCCCCACTAATCTCACTTCTGGCAATTTACTTTTTTTTTTCCCAAGCAGATTTAGAAACTTAAAAAAAAAAAATCCTTGAAAGAGTACGGGTTGGGGGAGGAATACTCCACGGTATCTAATCCCATCGCAAAGTGGGAGTTTTCTTGTTCCATTCAGCTTTTCTTTGAATGAGCACGGGATAAATAAACTTCTGCTGCATCACCACATTGATGCGGGGACCGTGAGGGTCCAATTATGCATATGGGGGCGTGTGCATTCTGGTTTGCAAATCAAACACAAAGAAGGCAGCACAAGTGCCCCCTTGTAATCAGTTCTCACTACAAATTTACAAACCTGCGAGGTGAGATTGCCTTTTGTTAAGTGTTTAAAAGCAATTATTACCTTTCTTTAATTTTCTGGTGGTAATTAGGCTCCTGAATCTAGTCCAACCTGGTTTGTGCCTTGAAGGCTTCTTGCTCCTCCCTGTGGTCTGCGCGGGTGAGGGGCAGGAGGTTCTTGGAGCCAGGCTTGAAGGATTCCCGAGAACTCCAGAACTTTTCCAGCCTGAGGGCCAAGAAGTCTGACAGGCGGACGCTGAGAATCTGTGTCCTTTTTGCCTTGAAAGAGAGAAGATAAAAGACAATGGTGAAGAGAAGAATTCAGGGAGGGCAAAGGAAAGACACAGGGTGGAGGGGAAATAAGGCAACAGAAACTTGAGACCGGGAAACAAGACAGGGGGGATTATCTAAAAATGAGGCAAGAAAGGAGAGTCACCTCAGCACTGTTACTCTGTTCACACTTTTATATTCACTTTCAGGATTCCTGTTAATGAGCCCGGCTACTCCAGGCACCCATGCCTCAATGCATTTAGGTTCTTGCAATGAATGAAGAAGCTGAGGCTCTGCAAATAAAAGCCAAAGGGAAAGGAAACGAGGATCCCAAAGCCCTGCGAAAAGCTAACCAAAAAGCTATACCTTGCACCATGCCCCAAAGGTCATCCAAGTTGGCAGACAAGAGAGCCCCCAGAAAGAACTGCCTACTGGGCTCCTGTGTGGCTCAGTCGTTAAGCATCTGCCTTCAGCTCAGGTCATGATCCCAGGGTCCTGGGATCGAGTCCCACATCCGGCTCCCTGCTCAGCGGGAAGCCTGCTTCTCCCTCTCCCTCTCCCACTCCTCCTGCTTGTGTTCCTGCTCTCGCTGTGTCTCTCTCTGTCAAATAAATAAATAAAATCTTTAAAAAAAAAAAAAAAAGAACTGCCTACAGCTCTGCCTACCCAGACCCTACGTGGAAGCCAGGCCAGGAATTCCATTGCTCCCGTCATGTGCTGTGACAGCACAGAACAGAACATGGCCCCATTCTTAATAGCTGGATCCATGCCCACAGAGGCCAGAGTTGACATCCTGTGGGTCTCTTGTAAGGACAAACTATTTTTCGATTGTTGAGTTACTGAGAACTGGGATGACTGAGCCTATCTGGGTGAGGGTGGGGTCAATTGTAAGGGAGCCGGCGGGGAAACTCTGGCTGGAGTCAGAAGCAATCCCTGTCACTATGCACTGAGCCAGAGGACAAAGGACGCACAGTGAGCCATCTCACTACTGTCCAGGGGAATCCAAAGCAGAGGGGCAGTTCCAACACCAGGAGTAAACCAGAGGTGGGAGTGGTCACCTGCTCTGTTTTCTCCTCAGGTATAACATTTCCTCCCAAGATGAAAGCAAAGAGCCTCTCGCCTTTCACAATGTAGAGTTTTGAGTCATCCTGATCTCACTTCAGGCCCTGGCCCGGTATCTACAGCTCCCCAGTCTCTCAGAGACTTAGTTTTTCATACCTGTGCAATGAAGGGAATCCCTCCTGGAGAGGATAAAATAAAGTACATAAATCACTGAATACATTATCTATGACAGACCCTCCATATATGATCGAATCAGAAAATTCGTCCAGTAAATGATTAATATCTGTTGATTATGTTTAAGAGACTGGGTTAAAAATAAAAAAGAAAGAGAAGCAAGTACTATTTCCAAGAAAAACAGTCATGTGGTTGAGAAAATAGATTAAAAGAGAGAACTAACTGTATGAGAGCATTGCTCTGAAACATAGTAACCGGGGTGTGCACTGAGTGCTAGTAACATGACTTGTGCCCCACCTCCACTGAGAGTCAGCTATGTGATGGGAGCTGTAAATATGAACAAGCACCTCATCCAAAAAACTTACCATTTAGGGTGACGAAAGCAGTGTAGCTAACCTACCAGGCAGAATGTGATAATAGGCAAAAGAGTTGCATAAAGAAACACAGGAGTGCATTGAGGAAAGAGAGATTAGTTCCAGATAGCAGTATTAGGAGAGGCTTTAGGTTGGAGCGGGCATTAAACCAAGACATGAAGACAGGTAAAAATAAGAAAGGTGTGTGGGCAGGAGGGAGCAGAGTACATGCAGGAAAGGCAGGTACACCTGAGCGATGAGGAGTGGAGCCGCCTGCAGGGCGCCAAGCTGTGTGTGTGGGTTAGGTGGCAGGAGTGCTCCCTGGCCAGGATTGGTTGGACCTTGATTTTGTCTGCAGGGGATGGAATGGTTTGACTAACGTCGCCCCAGCAGCTGGGGTGCGGATTGGAGGTGGAGACAGACCAAAGGCCTTTGCAATGAGAGAGGAAGGCGGCCTGAGGAAGGGTGGTGTGAATGCACATGAGGGGTGCGGATGTGAAACACACTGGGGAGCTGCCTCGCAGAGGACTGGCGATGTGGGGAACGGTGGGGGGCGAGGTGGGGAACGGGGTGGGAGTGGCGAGGTGGCGGGAGGAGCGGCGGAGAACACTGGAATCTGCGCCTGGGGAATCAGAAGAGCTGGAAGACCATGCACACTGAAAGTGGACAGGAACTGGGAAGGTCGGTGCCTTCCCCTTGGGACCTCCTAATGATGGCATGACGGCATTTCAGCCAGTCAGTTGTCAGGCGCTGCTGTCGCAGATACGGCTTTCATCTTACCATGGATGTAGTTTGAGAGCCGAGCTATTTGGGGTCAGAGTGCAGAAAACAGAAATGTGTCTGGGTCTTCCACGCAAAGGGAATTCAAAGCAGGGAATTAGCAGAGATGGCGGAAGCCCAGAGAAGCCAAACAGGAGCTATTAAGGCACCCCAGAAATGAGAACAAGAGGAAGGTGATACTTCTTCTGAGGTTGAAGGGACGATGAGTGGAGGAGAGGTCACCAGAGCCCCAGAGCTTGAGTCACCTTGCAGGAGCTACTGAGGAGCTGGAAGCAGAGCAAGAAGCTCTTCTACAGGAGGTGGCACGATGGAGGAGGAGACATCGCAGAGACCCAGTACACATCACAGAGGGCACCCCTCATCCTTCCACGCTGGAGGAGTGGGCTGCTGAGCCAGAACAGGCATCCTGGGGGGAGGAAAGGCCAGGTGTGATGGTGCCTTGGAGAAGAGATGGAAGGAGAGCAAACACTAGAGGCAGGGGTATCCCAGGGCTGGGGGAAACTGAGGAAAGAGCAGAGAGGAAGTGCCTATGAGTTCTTGACCTCCCTGCCCCATGAGGACAATGAAGGGTCAGGGAGAGAAAACGAGCCCGAAGCTAGCTTCCCACTCCAGGCCTCTGAAAAGCAGTGCCCAGTGGCCTCCAGAGCAAGGAAGATGGGAGGGTGGCCCTGACCCCCACTCATGGCTGCGTGAGGCCTGCACGGTCCTCGGGCCCTGACACAATACAGCGGCCTTGTCCTTACTTCACCACGGGACTACTTACCACTGAGGGAATCTGCCCCCATTGTGTCACCGCCACCCCTTCCTACAAGATCATCAGCGGGCTGTAGTGACTCAGTATGGCTCTTCTCTCCCACTTCCCTTTTACGTCTTTAAAAAATCTACTGATCAGGGCACCTGGGTGGCTCAGTCACTAAGTGTCTGCCTTGGGCTCAGGTCATGATCCCAGGGTCCTGGGATCGAGCCCTGCATCGGGCTCCCTGCTCTGCGGGCTGCCTGCTTCTCCCTCTCCCACTCCCCCTGCTTGTGTTCTTGCTCTCGCTGTGTCTCTCTCTGTCAAATAAATAAAATTTTTTAAAAAAATAAAAATAATAAAAAATAAAAAAATCTACTGATCAGAGTGCCTGGGTGGCCCAGTTGGTTAAGCAACCAACTCTTGATTTTAGCTCGAGGTCGTGATCTCAAGGTCCTGGGATCAAGCCCTACTTAGAGCTCTGCCCTCAGCAGGGAGTCTGCTTGAGGATTCCCTCTCCCTCTCCCTCTGCCCCTCCCCCAGCCCAGGCACACTCTCTCTCTCTCTCTCTCTCTCTCTCAAATAAATAAAGAAATCTTAAAAAAAAAATCTACCAATCACAAGTGCTCTCATTAAAGCTTTTCCAGAGATACCCATTGAAGGGGACTAAGGAGCCCCTGGAAATACAAGGATATTAAAATATCATACCCAGGGGAGACCTCAAAAAAAAAAAAACAGAAAAAACACATCTCATCTGTTCCAGTGTTTTCCAAACATTTTGGGTCTTAAAGCATCACCTGGGCCTTTTATGAGAAGTATAGAGGAAAACCAATGAAATGCACCAACACCATAAAAAAACAATTCTAGATTCTCAGGCCTCATCTCAGATCTACTGAAGCAGAACCTCCAGGTGATTCCTAAGGGGGCACTGATTTAATCCAGGCTCTTCACCTCCAAGACGAGCTCCAGAAAGGTGAGTTGCCAGGAATTCAGTCTCAGGGGAACATGGGATGAGTTTACCTTCCAACACAATTTCCTGCGAGAGGAAAATGTTCTGGGTAAATCCATATATTGACCAAGCAAAGTTTTCATGTTTTTTTCTCAAGCTTGATTTTCACTAATAAATCTATTCACTACAACAAAAATGAGTGCTCTTTTTAAAAAAAAAAAAAAAAAAAGATTATTTATTTATTTATTTCTGCGAGAGAGAAAGAGAGACAGAGTGAGCATGAGCGGGGGGAGGGGCAGAGGGAGATGCAGACTCCCCTCAGAGCAGGGGACCCTAAGACCATGACGTGAGCTGAAGGCAGACGCTTAACCGCCTGAGCCACCCAGGCGGGCGCCCAAGCAATTTTTCAAATACCTTTCTGTGTGTACTTTAGAAAGCAGGTTTTGCATGTATCTGTATTTGTCTATGTGTATGTATGTGTATGTATGTGTATACGCTTATATGTGTGGATATAAACACGCATGGATCTGTATGTGTGTATGAATATGTATCTGTATATGAATATGCATATGAATATGGGCATGGATATATATATATATCTCATGTATCTGTATAAACCCAGGGCCTAGAACCATCCAGTGAGGAGCAAATGGGTGATGAATGAGTGAGTGAGCGACATTATCCCAGGATCTGGCCAGGCAGCTGGTTTTCTCAACCAGCAGGTTATGGCCACAGATACTTTCAGCCCAGAAGCCAGTCTTTCACTTTGGAGACCCTGAATCAGTAAGGGCAGGAGCGTGGATTTGCTGTGCTTTCCGAACCTGCCATGTTCAGGGCAGGATTTCTTTTGTAAAAAACTGTGAATGGTTCTTTTACCGGCATTTTCTGAGTGTGGAAGTGTTAGCAAGAGATTGTGGAGTTAATTAGCCAGCCCCACCTCCCTCCATCCTGTTTGCCCAGCTCATTCAAACACATAAATGCCCCTACAAACAACCACTAAATCTACAGAGGCTTGTTCTGGCTGTCAAACACAGCCGTAAAAATAATATGCCCTCCAGCAGGGGAGGGGAAAGAGAAGATGGCAAAGCACTCACTAATTTTCAACAATCCCTCTTTAGAGACATAATCTTCAAATAAATATTTAACTTGCTCTGTCTTCAGTCTTAGATTATTTACAAATCAGGCTTTAAAGGCGATTTTAAATGATCCTTCCCTGAGCTATTTGCACACCTAGAGTCGCCCAGGGGAGGAATGAGACTTCCCAGGGGCCGGGGCTGGCTGCCCCTTGCGACCCTACATGGCCTGCGAGCTGGCAAAGCAGGAGGCTCCAGACCACAGGCAGCCACGTACCCCCAGTTTCCAGTGCCCTCGTGCCTCTGTGAAGTGAAGCCTGCCCACCTCCAGAAAGTTCTCATTCAGGACGCTTGTGGGGACAATAGTCAGGCACTAAGGGAAATTTCAGTGGCGGAACCAGAAATCTGTCCTCATGAAGCCCCTGGCACCAACTGAGACACCGGAGGGAGAGGGGGGGAGATTCAAAGGGCAGGTCTCAAATCTCACGATCACCAAGGGGAAGCTCCCAGCCAACACAATTCTGTCTCTCAAGCCCTGCTTTCCAAGGCTGCACAGAGTGCAGTGGAAAGTGTGTGAATCACGTAGATGAACTGCTTCAACAAACAATACCACACACAGCAGAAGTTTATTCTCATTTGTATGAAGTTCTACTGGTATTCCTGGTCAGTAGGCAGGAACTCTTCCACCCAGTAATTCTGGACATGTGCCCTTCCTTTTTGCAGCTCTACCATTCCCAAGGGTCTCCGAGTCTTCAAAGGGCTATGTCCTCTGCATCTGACCAGCAGTCAGGGAGGAGACAGAGTGAGGAATGGAGCAGAAGACTTTATGGACCAAGCAGCTCTGTGAACACCTTTGGGCCCCGCACCGTGGGAAGCTCGAGGGGAAGGGCTTGGTGCCTCCCTAGAGAACTAAAGACAAGCCCATGCCAAGTGTATGGACTCTGTGTTAAGTCTGTACATTGGGTCTTAACCTGACCTTCATTCTGTTTCCCATGCACCACAAAAGCTCTTTCTATTTATTTGCTTTATTCCTTTGTAGTGTCACAGTAAGCTACTCCAATTTATTTTAGCATAGGAGGAAATCACTAAATAAAATGTAATAACGAGGTATGTTTCAAGAGGGGGCGAAATGCCCACTGAGGTAGCTACCGTTAAAAACAAACAGACAAACAGAACAACAAAGCAGAGCAGAGCTTACAGGAACTCTTGTGAACTTTTTCCTTGCTCGAGACAACACTCACGCGTGGATGGCTCTCTCCAGGTTGGCCGGGCCATTGCCGCTCCAGCATGGGAAACCCAGCCTCAACGCTGCCTCCATTCCAGAGACTGGTCCAGAGAGAAGAATCCGGAACTCTGGCCTGTCTTTCCATAGTCTTGCTGCAGGTTGTGTCCTTCCATGAGTCTGAGTGGATTCTGAACCACAGGCCAAGGCTAGACGGGGGCCATCCTAAGGTGGGCCAGACCCGCTCCCACCCCAGCTCGGGCTCCATCTTGTGGTTCCTGGCCTCCAGCTGCTCAGGGTCCACACAAGCACCAGCAGACACCCACACACTGCACATCCCACCCCGTAAGAGTTAAATTCTAACTAGGAAAAACTGGTGGGGAGGGAGAGGGAGCAATAAATCTCATCTCGGGGGAGAAAATGAATACTTCTTAGGATAGTTCTGGAATATTAACCGCCGTCTTCCTGAGGCGGGAGGAAAGCAAGAAAGGATGACAGGCCTCTTGAACCACATCGTAGGACACACACTCATGTGCTTCTTTTGATATTCCTGACTGACTGTTAACAGTAATTTCTTTCATCAGGGAAACATTTCATCTTTAAAAAGCTGGATGTCCAGGAATGTAATTTTTGGAAAACAACGTGGAGACAATCTGTAAGCCGCACCTACTTAACTCTATGGCCCTCTTCCCACAAATAAAGTCTTACATTGAACGTGCCTTCTTCCTCTCCCAAACATAGGATTCTTTTGGAATTGGAATTATAAACTCCAATGTTTCTACCCTATCTCCGTCCCTCATTATTGTCACATTCCACATAAAACAATGACTAGGAGATGGAAAAGTAATTCATACATCTGCATATGCATTAACTACTTAGACCTGCAAGCATACAGATAGATGTACCTATGCATATATGCTTGTATCTTGCACAGTTCCCGAATTACAAACATATTCTCATCTCATCTGCATGACAACGCATGAAATAGGCATGGCAGAAATTTCTCCCGTGTCACAGACGGGGAAACTAGAATCAGCCGGGTGAATGAGGTCATAGGGAGCCGGGCACCTCAAAGCAGGCCCCAGACACATCTCTGATAACGAGAGTGGGGAGTGACAGCCCCTAACTGGCCTCCTACAGCCCTTTGTGCACTGTGTCTATTCACCCACACATCCACATCCACACTGGAGCGAGAGCCACTCTTAATCTCCTAGTCATGGCTTTGCAAGAGTATCAAGAAAGAGGCCAGAGCCCACAGCCGGGGACCTGTGACCTTCCCTGCACTGAGGGTGAGTTAAAAGCTGCAGGAGGCATGCCAGAGTAGATGACATCCATCACGGAGCAGTCCGGTGGCTCTGGAGCTGTGTCTGATACCCCTCTGACACCGGAGCTGCACCCATGCTGGGCACCGTGAAGCATGGAGCTAGGACGTCCACCCTGCGCCCACCTCAGCCCGCTGCCCTGGGGCTGATGCTCCTATGAGCTTATGCCAAAGCAGCCTGATCCCCGCGCTTCTGCCACATCTGCGTCAAGTGAGTTCGTCCAGCCTGGTGGAAAACTGCACCCCTAACCTTTGCAAAGCAGAAAAAAAAAAAAAATCAGTGCTCTTGACAGAAATCTGGACACATTTATACCATCAGAGTCGTCTGATGCATTCAAGTCCTGTTGTTTTTACTAAAGTTGTTGCTACCTTGTTTCTCCAGGCACAACTCTTCTTTTAAGAACAGTCTACTCCCTGTACCTGGAGCACAAATGAACAGTGATGGGTGAGACATAAAATGCAGGATCCAAGGTATCGCTCCAGCTGTAACCCGGTGGCCAGGGCCTCAGGGGCCTTTGTAACTGCTGTTTTCCTTTGCAGCGGTACAGACCGTGTCACAAATACAGAGGGAAAGTATATAATGTCCCCGATGTCAAGGAAAGAACATTGTAAAAAATGTTACATGACTTAAAGCAAACATATATAAAGTGTATTCCTGAGAGAGAGGAAAAAAGAATGTACAAAACAAAAGGAAATTAGGATTGGAAATTAGGATTTCTCCCCGGAGCATTCCAGAGAACTTTAAAGACCACCGTGTCTTACCGATTCTCACACTAGCTCTCCCCCAGCTCTTTCTGCAGTGCAATTGCCAACATTAAGAGGGGACGTCAGCCGCCTTGTGGAATGCGGGTAAACTTCTGAAGGTCTAGGACCACAGAAGATTATCTCCGAGGCAAAACCAAGACAATGAAATAGTCTTGCAGCCACATACTGATTGTTTATACACTGAGCCAGTGACTGCACTGAAACCACAGGAGCATGGACTACCCTCGTCGGCCCTCATCACACTGTTATGGGCTGAATTGTGTCCCCCCCAAAACCCATATGTTGAGGACTTAACCCCAATGTCTCAGAATGTGACTGTATTTGGAGACAGGGCCTTTAAAGACATGGGATTAAGTTAAAAATGAGGACTGGTAGGCTGGGCCCTGACCTCATCTGGTGTCCTCATAAGAAGGGGAAACTTGAACACGCAAACATCAGGCACGCGCACAGAGGGAGACCAGTGGGGCACAGTGGAAAGGAGGCCACCTCCAAGCCAAGGAGAGAGGCCTCTTGAGAAACCATCCCTGTCGACATCATGATCTCAGACATCTGGCCTCCAGAACTGGGAGACATAAACTTCTGTTTTCCTGTTTTCGTTCTTGTTGTTTTATATAAGTTTCTGTTTTTTAATCCCCCATCTGTGGTACTTGTTATGGCAACCCAGGCAGACTCATACACACTCGTTAAGCCTCAGAGCAGAATAAGGGAAAGCCTTTGGCCTTGGAATGAGGAGGCTTGTATTCAGGTGGAGCTTTGTTGCTAAGTCATGTGCCCAGAAAAGTCGGGGGTTTTGAGCATCACTCTCTTCCTGTGCAAAATGTGAGGGTCAGTGGGGACAGTGAGAGGTCCCTTCTTCCCCACATTCCATGACTTCACCCCCCCCAACCTGCCCCCATCCATTAGCAGGACTCCCCACCCAGCCCTCAACTGTGGGGGTCCCACAGCAGCAAGGCTCACTCAGTGACCCTGCAAACTATGAGCACACTGTTGCCTTGGTCATGAGACACGGGGCGGGGGGGGGGGGGTTCTGCGTTAATTCCTGGCAGGAATTAATGAGTTGGGAAGCCATGGTGTGGGTTTTGTCATTCTCCCTAATTGGCTCTTGTTGAGGCCAGGGACGCCTTTGCCTGGAGACCTTTGCAATTCTGACTGCTCAGGTGTGCAGCCCGCCCCTCAACCTCACCCTTCTTCCCACACACGCCTCTCTCCGAGGGCTTGCTAAGGCTTGCATGGCTGCCAAACTCCCATCCAATAACCAATTAAGTTTACCAGGCAAGGTCTGCCTGTGCCTGATGGAGGAAGTCCTCACTTGCTAAGGGACTTAAATCACTTGACATATGCATGCCAATTTTCCCCTCCATATCACTTGTACTGATTAGCCTTTTCTTTTTCCTTTTCTCAAGAAAATGACTGCAACTCATTATTTTTAAAGAAGCCTTGATGGGATTTGGCTCAGATACAAAACAAAATTCCAACCAATGGCAAAGGACACAGATTGTTCCAAAGGATAAAAGGCAGAGGCACCCAGGACCACCTAAGTAAAGGTTCATCAAAATTGCTTGGCGTGGCCTGCTCTGACACCACCATGCATGGCCTAGCTCATTTCCACACACCTACAGCAAGTTGGGCACATGAATCCAAAGTCCCCTGATTGTCTGAGAAGCTGCTGCCCCCCCCCCCACCCTGTCTTCTTTTCTTTTCTGTTCTTATTTGCTAATTAAAATCAGCAACCTTAGTGTGTCCTATACGTAGCAAGGGGAAAAAACCCACAGGGACACTGCAAAGTGATAGTGTGGTGACATCTTCACATCATCTGAAATGGCATTTTTTTCCCACCTAAAGTCCCTTGAATTATAGGAGATGGAAAATGACCAGAGAAAAGAAGAGTTTTTTGAATACAGAGAAAACTACCAAGTAGCATGTAGTCTGTAAGTTCCTCCTGTTTCGATCTGAAACTAGGTCACTGAATTTAAGCCTCTCCCACAGGCTTTTCTAAGGTCATATGTAAACAGAGAGAATTCTTGTTTGGAGGAGGGGCTCAAAAGATGAGTGAAGAGAAATGCATAAATCCACGCAATCACAAATAGGAAGAGAAATAGCTAGAATAGGAGGTAGTCACATAATACTGAGTCTTAAAAGCAGAACATCTCTGTGTTTTAGAAAACTGAACTTTGTGCAATTGGAGGAAGAAAGTGAAGATTCCAATATTACTAACAGCTTTGATGCGGGTCAGATGTGGGGTGCACACCATATAGGGGAGGCAAGGGAATGCATGGCAGTGGAATATAGGACCAGAGCACAGAGGACAAAGTTATGACCAGACATGTTGTTGTCCTCTCCTGGAGGAGATGTCACCGTCCCTGAGATAGCACCCCCAGGACTCACACAGGTATACGATGAGCTGCTCCTCTCTAGATTTGAACTTTAGTCCCCTTCAGTGGGTCACTGTGGAGCTTCCTGGACAGCTCTGATGTGATCCACACCAGCTAAGAGTAATGTGTGCCCATGGGAAGCAGCCCTCCCCCCGGTGCTTTATAAACAGATTAATAAAGATAGAGTTGAGATTACTCTTGAGTATTTGGTTTTTTAGATATTATTGTAAATGGGATTGTTTTCTTAATTTCCTTTTGGGAGAGTTGGTTGTTACTGTATTAAATGCAACTGATTTTTTTGTTGTTGTTTATTTTGTAGTCTGTAATTTTGTCAAATTCATTCATTGGTTCTAACAGTTTTTGGTGGAGTCATTAAGGTTTTCTACATATAAGATCGTGTCATCTGCAAATGAAGACCATTTTACTTCTTCCTTTCTGATTTGAATGCCTTTTATTTCTTTTCTTGCCTGATTACTCTGGCTAGGACTTCTTGTGCTTCTTGAATAGGAGTGGTGAGAGTGCTTTAGGTAGGTGAACATTGTAATAGTATTAATTCTTCCAATCCGTGAACATGGAATGTACTATGATGTGAATGTTTGTGTCTGCCCCAAATTTATATGTTAAAATTCTAACCTCCAAGGTAATGGCATTAGGAGATAGGGCTTTGGGAGGTGATTAGGTCATGCAGATACAGTTCTCATGAATGGGATTAATGCCTTTATAAAAGAGGTCCCAGAGAGTTAGATCACTTATTCCACCATGAGGATCCAGTGAAAAGTCAGCAGTATATAACCCAAAAGAGGGTCTTCTCCAGAACTCAACTATGCTAGCAACTTGGTCTTGGACTTCTAGCAACCAGAACTATAAGAAATAAATTTCTGTTGTTTATAACCTACCTGTCTGTAGTATTTTGTGATAGCAGCCCAAATGTAGGAAGGTAGGTTGTCTTTCCATTTATTTGTGTCTGCTTTAATTTCTTCTATTAGGGTTTTATAGCTTTCGGTGTGCGTGTCTTTCACCTCCTTTATTTGTTCCTCAGTAGAAAAAGAGACAGAAGACTCAAATAAATAAAATTAGAAACAAAAAAAGGAGACATTAACCTGATGCCACAAGATACAAAGGATCATAAGATAACACTATGAAGATTTATATACCAACAGATTGGATAACATAGAAGAAATGGATAAATTTCTAAAAACATATAAGCTACCAAGACCCATAGTTACCGATAGCTTTGAAGCAGGGGAGTGATGTGAACAATACCAAGAAACCTGTTTTAAAAGATGGATGCGGCGGGGCGCCTGGTTGGCTCATTCAATTAAGCGTCTGACTCTGGGTTTCAGCTTAGGGCGTGATCTCAGGGTCCTGAAATTGAGCCCTGCATCAGGCTCCGCGCTCAGCACAGAGGCTGCTTGTCCCTCTCTGCTCCTCCCCCACTCACTCTCTGTGTCTCTTTCTCTCTCTAAAATAAACAAACAAATAAAATCTTTTAAAAAATAAATAAAATAAAATGCTTCTATACAAGGGAAACTATCAACATACTGAAAGGGCAACCTAGATACTGGGAGAAAATGTAAACCATTCATCTGATAAGACGTTAATATCCAAAACCTAAAAAACATTATGCTAAATGAAATAAGCAAGTCACAGAAGGACAAATATTGTATGACTCCACTTACACGAGGTATCTAAAATAGTCAAACTCAGGACCATTTGTTACACAGTTGAATCTTCCCGATTATGTAAGGAATGTCTAAATCAGTTTTACGGTTTAGGAAACTGGCACTAAAGAAGTTAGGTAGCAAGCAAGTCTGTCCATAACTGGCAGGCTCTGAGTCACTGCAGAGACCCAGGTGTGGCTTTGCCTGGGCTTCTCGCAACTCCAAGAGTGGCATTCCAAGGCTCAGGAACGCCATGGTGCCTCCTAGTGTGATGATAAATTGAGACCCACTGGATGGCAACATTCTGATAGGCCATCAACATCTTTCCCTCCAGCTCCAGTTCATCTCTCCGGGACAAGCTGAGAATGTAGCTCACTTAGGAATTCTTCCCGATTAACTCTGTCCTGTGCCACCCCAGCAAGCACTCTGTTGAATGCCCAGTTAAGTCCTCCTTCAGCTCTGCTCTAGGCTTATTCCTAACATAACCCTTCTAGTCTATGAACATTTTGAGTGTCCGTCTCTCACAATAGACTATAAGCTTTCTGAGGGGATAGACTGTGTCTGACTCCTCATTTACCCCAGTGCCTGGCACGCAGTAAATGTCCCCATGTTTGTTGAACCCCCCAGTTAGTTATTAAAGATCACTCAGCCACAATTAGTGCCCCAGCCCCTTTCATGGGTCTCACTAAATGGCATTGGGTTTACAAAGCATAAAAAGCTTTCTTGATGAGAAAAGATGGATAGGAATGACTACATTAAAATGTAAAACTTCTAGATGGCAAGAGACAAATAAACAAAATTTACAAGGCAAGTGGCCAACTGAAAGAAAATATTTACATAGAAAACAAAAGATTAAATCCTTACTATATAAAGAATTCCTGTAAACTAATATTAAAGATGCATAGCACAATATGAGAGGGGAAATTATAAATGGACAATTCACAGAAGAGCAAATGCAAAGGGCTAAACTACAAAAAGATGTTTAACATGACTCATAACCAAAGAAATGACTGTCAACCTAGCAAAAATGCTAAAGGTGGCGTTTACTCAGTTGGAACACTGACGTAAAGAAACATACCTTCACACCGCACAGGTATCAGGGTAAATCACTATGACTTTCCAAACAATATTTGCCAATATTCTTCAAAATTTCAAATGGACATCTCCTTAAATTCCATGATTCCACTTTTAGCAGCACTTACTAAGGAAACATGTCATGTGTACCTCAAGTTGTATGGACAAATATATTTTCTGCAGTATTATTTATAACAGCAAAATTATAGCAAAGAACTAAATATTAATCACAGTCAAAAAGTAAAATAAATTTTATAACATTCTTAACTATGAATCTATTTCTTGAGGTCATTCTAGATGTGTTAATATATCTATGCCGTATAGCTGAAAAAAGGTAGATTGCCACACAATACAATAGTCAATTGATTTTTTTTGAAAAAGAATGCATATTTGTAGAGATTTGCATAAGCACTCCAAAAAGTTCTAGTGATACCCCCAAGCTGTTAACAGTATTTATTTCTGGGACTGGAAATGGAGTGAGCAAGAAAAAACTTTTCCTTCTAACTCTCTATTTGTCTGTACATTCAGTTAAATGTGTTACAAATTTGTGGGGTGCCTGGGTGGCTCATTTGGTTAAGCGTCTGACTCTTGATTTCGGCTCAGGTCATGACCTCAGGGTTGTGGGATCGAGCCCTGCATTGGGCTCAGTGGGGAATCTGCTTGAGATTCTCCCTCTCCCTCTCCCTCTGCACCTCCCCAGCTCGCACACACATGTGCACTCTCTCACTCTCTCTCTAAAATAAATAAAATCTTTGAAGAAATGTGTTACAAATTTGTTACAATCAGTTTACACTGTTTTTGTAATATGAAAGAAAAGCAAGGAAGTTTGTTTTGTTTTGTTTTTAATTGTCATGTCTTTTCCTGGCTACATTGCTATTCTTTGTAGAGCTGGACAAAATGGAGAGAGAGAGACAGAGAGACTGAAGCTGGGCAGAGAGAACCCTAGTTTGAGAATGATGCATGCCTTAGCAACTCCCTCACCAACAGCCTCTTCTCCCTGCTACGACTAAGGCAGGGAAGGGATCTTCGATCATTGCCATTTTATTGAAAGTGTCAGTGTTTGCTTACAAAATTCAGTGATGTGGTCTCTTCCCTTGAGGAGCTTACAAAGTCTAGTGAGGAGAACAACAATTAACATATAAAAGCATATAACCCACAATGAGGGATGGTTTTATGGAATAATGGCTGGCCCTGGAGGATGAGTAAATGAGTCATCCAGGAAACATCGGCGAAGTCTTTACCAAGGGGCATGTTTGTGAACTGAAACTCAGCCTTTGAACAGAAATTTTTTTTTTCAGGTAATTACACATGTAATTTTAAATGAAATTTTACGTAATGAAAAATAAAATTGTTGTTTGCATAAAACCAGGAAAGAATTTGAGACAAAAGCAAATACACTAATTAAATAGGAAGCAAGAGAGTGACAGATGATTTCTAAGCTCTCTTCTAGCTTTAAAAACATCCATTTTGATCACTCAGAGTGTTCATGGAGCCCCTGCAATGTGTTTGGCTCTGAACTGACTGTGGAGGGAGGGGGAGAATGAAACTATGTGCTGTGGTCTCGGTCCTTAAGAAGTTTACAAACTTGGTAAGGAAACCAAACTAATGTGTGGAAATGTCTACCCAGCATTACCCATCCCAGGAGGCCACTTGAAACGTTCGTCTATTGACATTGCATAGCTAATCACCAAATTGTATGGTATAGAATCTGAAGATGGGGTCCATAAATGATACAACCAACAAACGAGACACTCTTAGATTTGTAAGCTGACATTCAGGAGGTAAGCATTTTACCATATTTAATAACACTTTCAATGGCTTATTCCTTAAAGTAGTGAAGTTATATGAAATCTAAATTCTGGCAAAAATATACATAAATTAGCAAAATATATGAGTAGAGTTGACCCTGAACAACATGGGTTTGAACTGCATGGGTCCACTTATAACTGGGTTGTTTGGTTTGTTTGTTTTTTTCAGTAAATATGGTACAGTAATGTAAATGTATTCTCTCTTCCTTGTGATTCTCTTAATAACATTTTCTTTTCTCTGACCTACTCTATTGTAAGAATACAGTGCATAATATATATAACATAGCAAATATGTGTTCATTGCCTGTTTATGTTGTCCGTGAGGCTTTCAGTCAACAGTAGGCTATTAGCAGTTAAGTCTCTGCAGATTCAAAAATTATGCACAGATTTTTGACTGTACAAGAGGGTTGATGTCTCTAACCCCTGAGTTGTTCAAGGGTCAACTGTATTTAATCATTTTTCTAAAGATCCTTTTATTTACTTTAGAGAGAGTGCAAGTAGGGGAAGGGGCAGAGGGAGAGGAAGCGAGAGAATCTCAAGCAGACTCAGCACTGAGCACGGAGCAATCGACTGAGCCACCCAGGTGCCCCAGCTATATTTAATTATTATAGGCACTACAAATGTAGGTCAGAAGACAAAGCTCTCTGTGTCCACTGGAGAAATCAGAAAAAGTATGACGAAGGGGAGCTTGAGTTGAGCCCAATGGGACACATGGGATTTAGATCATAGAAGAGATTGGGAGGAAGATCATGGGTAGGAAGAACACCACGAAGGGTTGCAGGATTCTCCTTTATTCTGAACGACTTAATAATGATCCTTCACTGTTCTTTATTACCTTTGCTACCTGTCTATAAAATGCCCAGGCACAGTCGATTTCACTTTTAAAAATCATTGTCGAGGCGGTAGGAGAAAATGGACATTTTGATATTTTACAAAGGCAAAAGTATGTGGGAAGCCCCTCAAGGATGCCAAGTGTTTTGAGACCCTTTACATTCAAAGGTCCAGAACTCTTGTTCTCTTATCTCAGTAGTCTAAAGTTTCTAGAAAGAAAAAGTATGGGAAGAAGATGACATTCCCAAAAGTCTGAGAGACTATCAGAGGTGACTCTACAATGCATGAGAAAGTGTTGTATTGGAGACTAGAACTGGGGAATGAGCAGTGGGGAAGTGAGCTGGGGGAGGTCAACAGAAAGGAAGAAATCTAGCTCTTTCTAAGTTTATGGCCAATTTATGTTTGCCATACTTCAGACTCCAATGTTTCGCAAGGGCTTCTCAATATTGAAGGCAGCTCTTTGAATAATACAGTCCTTTTTTTTTCTGCAGTTCACAGCTGTCAGAGATCATTTAACTCCCTATTTATTTCCAAAAAGTGATGCCTTTAATGGGCAACATAAACAGTGGGGCTGAAGCACACTGAAGCTTGACTTGGACATAAGGTGTTAGGGCATCACTCGCATCTGTCAGGATGTGGAAAGGAGGCCTAAGTAAACAATTCTGAGCATTTAGAAAAAAAAAAAACAGAAGAAAAAGAAGGAGAGAGGGGGTGCAGTGGGAGGAGGAAAGATGAGGAACACAGCTAGAGAGAAAGGAAAGGTAAGGACGGAAGTAATACAGGACAAGAGAAAGAGAAGGTAAGAATGCATTGATTAAAACTTCAATTATCTTCTTAAAATAATCCATTTCCATCCAAATGCAAACATAGTCACAAAGGAACGTGTTAAGTCTCATGTGGCAGACCTAAACAAATTTCCTAGTTACTAGGAATTCAACCAGCCCTTATTATCTCAACACAGTTTATATTTAATTTCCAATTTGTTTTCCCCCTTTACAACGGATCCAAGTATCACATGTAACATGCACTGATTTTTTTCTGTTGCTTTGAGTGTTTTCAGTGGTCTTACTGTTCTCCAAGACCAATAAAACCAGTGGTGTGATGTTCCTCCCTTTGGGCTGGGATTCTATATTGGAAATAGAAGCCAAATCCAGTTAATAAGAAGAGACTATGGGGGGGGCCCTGGAGAGCTCAGTCAGTTAAGCCTCCAGCTCTTGATTTCGGTTCAGGTCCTGATCTCAGGGTCATGAGATCAAGCCTCATGTCGGGCTCCACACTCAGTGGGGAGTCTGCTGGAGACTTTCTTCTTCTCCCTCTGACCCTGCTCTTCTCCCTCTCTCATTCTCTCTCTCTCTGTAAAGTAATAAATAAATAAATCTTTAAAAAAGGAAAGAGAGAGAATATGGAACTTATGAAAAAGGCTCACATTTCTGACTGGGCAAGGGTCACCTGCAAGATTAAATATTGTATGAGCTTAGCAGTCTTTGGGAGAATAGGAGGATCTTAAAAAATCTTCCTTTCAAGTGAAGAGCAAGAAGTAGTAAAACAGTCATAGTGATGTGATGGTAAGAGAAATCCCAAATGCATTCAGGAATTTTCAATGGAATCTTAAAAATCTGAAACCTTTAAAATCTGAATTCCTAGGTGTCATCTAATTATCTCTCTTTACTAATACCTGTATTTATAATAAAAGTATAAAAAGCTTAGCAAAATAAAAAGTTCCAAGAAAGAAACAACTCACTCTCAACTTCACCATCCAGAAATAAGCAATGCTAAAAGTCTACAAGTATTGGGGCGCCTGGGTGGCTCCGTCGGTTGTATCTGACTCTTGGATTTCTGATTAGGTGGTGACCTCAGGGTCATGAGATCGAACCCTGCATCAGGCTCAGGTGCTGGGCGTGGAGGCTGCTTGAGATTCTCTCTCTGCTTCTCCCTATAACCACCCCCCCAAAAAGTCTACAAGTATTATAACAAAATGAGAAACATACAGATTAAAGAATGAATAGTATATGTCAATTCTAGCTCAATAAATCTGTAAAACATAGAAGAAAAGAAAAAAATAAAAGTTTCATAGACATATAGATATAAAGACAAACAATGATTTCATTAGAATGAAATCACGTAACGTGTCATTTTAAAACATTTAATCTTATTTTACATACATTTAACGAAGGAAAAAGAAATTGAAGTAAAGGAAATATCAGAATTTTAGGTAGATATTTCTTTGCCATCTAAGATTAAGAAAGAAAGTGGGAAGTCATTAGCAGCCTGGAGTCATCATTTATTGTTAACAATTTAAAATACATATTTTAGGAGAGCCTGGGTGACACAGTCGGTTAAGCATCCAACTCTTGATTTCAGCTCAAATCATGATCCTACGGTCATGAGATGGAGCCCCACGTCAGGCTCCATGCTCAGTGGGGAGTCTGCTTCTCTCTTTCTCTCCCTCTCCTTCTGTGCCTCCCGCTGCTCATTCTCTCTCTCTCTATAAAATAAATAAAATCTTTAAAAAATAAAATAAAATACATATTTTATTTTTTAAACAGTTTGGATTGATTTCCTCACTAGAAAAAATGAAGTTCTCTTTCACTTCCTCCTGCCTCCCCTATACCTTCTAATTTTTGTTGCTTTGTGTCATGTCTATATTGTCAGGATCTGAAACATTTACATAAACTTTAAATGTCCCAGTAGTTTCCTCTTTGATCCATATTCTAGTGGATCGCATGCTCACAACTAGTCTATCTACCATCAGCTTTCCATTCTTGAATTCTTTGTTATGATTTACCTCTTGCTCCACGTTACTTTTTCAATGCAGGAAAACATTTTTTTTTTAATATATTAGAAGTCTTTCAGTTTAATGCGAATCACAGAAATTGGGTACGTGTAATTGTACACTTAGTGAGTTAGGGAAAACATAATCTGCTTAGGCACCTCGGACTTGAAAACACAGCAGGTCACTGGAAATTCAATTTGTGGAGGACGTGATATGCCTCCAAAGGGAAACCATGCAGAAAGCTCTGGGGGCTGACAGAAGAGGCCTAGGAAGATGGGATTAAGGTTCCAAGTCAGGGGGAGGGGAATGTCAGCTACATCCAGTCTCTTTGGAAGTGCCCAATTAGGCAGCAAATGCCTCTCCAAGTAAGAAGGATCTGAGAGTCAGTCTTGGTACATTAATTATTGAGAGGCAAGGAGTACTTCTCAGTCGTGATTTGTCCCCTCTTCATGCCATCTCTGCTTGGGCATGTAAATTTCACCTAAACTCAGCCTATCAAAAACTAAACACACCATCTTCCCCTACCCATAGGGCTTCCTCATGTCTTCCCTAGTTGAGTGGGGCTCCCCACCCCCCACTTCCACTGGTTGCACAGGTCAGACACACTCTCCCTTACTTCTGCTTCTTATAACCAATTCACTCCAGTCCTCCCCACTGCCACCACCCTACCCTGCGTTCTTTCACTGGGAGATAAGAAGACTCTTCTACATTCCATTCTCCAAAATATAGAAATGTACCTCTGAAACAACATTTGTATGATGAGATGGCCAAATGAAATTTTTTATTTTTAGGGCACCTGGGTGGCTCAGTCCGTTAAGCCATCTGCCTTGGGCTCAGGTAGTGATCCCAGGGTCCTGGGATCGAGTCCCGAATCAGGCTCCCTGCTCAGCGGAGAACCTGCTTCTCCCTCTGCTTGCTGCTCCCCCTGCTTGTGCTCTCTTGCTCTCTCTGACAAATAAATAAATAAAATCTTTTAAAGAAAAAAAGAAAAAAATTTTTTTATTTTTTTAAGGTTTTATTTCTTTATTTGAGAGAGAAAGAGAAAGCATGCCCATGAGTGGGCAGATGTGGGGAGGATCAGGATTTTTTAAGTACTGTGAATATTTTACTCTGAAAAGGCAGATTTCTCCGTTTTCCATAAAAGTGAAATCTTAAGAGCAGGAAACAAGATGTAGAGTCTACACTTGGGGGTCAAAACTGCTTGCAAAGACACAGATAATAACTATTTTTGGCTTTGCCGGTCATACGGTTTCTGTGGCAGTACTTGATCTTACATTGATAGTAGTGCAAAAGCTGTCATCAGTGATATGTATACAAATGGATGCAGCTGTGTTCCGATAAAACTTTATTTATAAGAACAAAGAGTAAGCATTTAAAGAAGAATTAATACCCAAACTTCTCAAATTCTTCCAAAAAAAAGAAAAGGAGGCAACACTTTCTAACTCATCCTATGAGGCTAGTAAGGGTCTAATATTCAGAGTATACCACGGACTCTTTCAACTCAACAACAAAAATTTAAAACCCAATTTAAAAAAAAATGGGCAAAAACTTGAATTAGACATTTCTCAAAAGAATATGTCCAAATGACCAATGAGCACATGAAAAGACGTTCAACACCATTAGCCATTAGAGAAATGCAAAATCAAAACCACAATGACACCACTTCACACTCATAAGTAGGCTTATAATTTTTAAAAGGCGGTAGAGGGGAGAATAACTGTTGGTGAGGACTTGGAGAAATTGGAAACCTTCCACATTTCTGGTAGGAATATAAGTGGTTCAGTCTCTGTGCAAAACAGTCTGGTAGTCCCTCAAAAACTTAAACATAGAATTACCACGTGGCCCAGTAATTCCACTCCTAGGTCTATATCCAAAAGAACTGGAAACAGGAACTCAAACAAATGCATGCACACACAATTTTATAGCAACACTACTCACAATAGCCAAAAGGTAGAAACAACTCAAATACCCATCGCCAGAAGAATGGGTAAACAAATGGCAGTGTACACATATGATGAAATATTATTCAGTCAATAAAAAGGAATGAAGTACTGATTCATGCTACAACAGGGATGAACCTCAAAAACATCATGCTAAGTGAAATAAGCCACGCACCAGATGTCATATATTGTGTGATTCTACCGACATGAAATATTCAGAATAGGTAAATTCATAGAGACAGAAAGCGGACTGGTGATTGCCAGGAGCTGTGAAGGAGGGGAATGGAGAGTCAACACTTAAAAGGTAAGGAATTTCCTTTTGGAGTGATGAAAATGTTCTGGAACCAGATAGAGGTGGTGGCTGCCCAACATTGAGAATGTATGAAATGCCACTGAATTGTTCATTTT
Organism: Eumetopias jubatus; assembly: GCF_037043125.1. NCBI lineage: Eukaryota > Metazoa > Chordata > Mammalia > Carnivora > Otariidae > Eumetopias > Eumetopias jubatus. The sequence goes on along the minus strand of NW_028274821.1, from coordinate 27,232,988 downwards.
AAAATGGTTGATTTGATATTATGTGAATTTTTACCTCAATTAAAATAAAAATAAAATGGGTAGGTCAGATTTAGCCCACACGCCCTAGTTTGCTGAGCCCTGGTCTGGACTGTGGACGAGGAGCTCACAGTTTTCTCTAACACTGTCTTTTCAGATGGCAACGAGACTATCAGTTCTAATTTAATCCATAATGAAAGCACTTTGTCTTTCCATGTTCAGTGGAATTATAATTTCAGGTGACTGAAGAGCTGATGGAACCCATGACTACACACACAAACACACACACACACACACAGAGTTCTGGAATTCTCCTCACTGAGATGGGACATAAAGAATGAAACACACAGAGAAATCAGTCCACAGATCAAGGTCATGAGGAATATAGAAAGTGACTGTTTAAATGAAAACAGAAGAAAATGTACATTTCAAGAATGTCATAAGTCTTTCTGGAAAAAGGACATAGATGCATTTTAGAGCATCCATCAGCTGGGAATAGTTGTAGTTGCCTCACATCAGCCCACGGGGATTCTTACAATCAGCCGTGGCATTTCCTACACAGATTCAACAAGCTGCAGCAGACGGTCTGCAGAGAGCTTAGATGCAGAGATCAGCCTTGGGCTACACGGTGCATTCCCTACCTTTCTACTAAGCAGTGCTTCTGCCCGCCAGGTGCCCAAGCCAGAAACCTGGCAGGCATTCTGCACTCTTCCCTTTCCTCCATTCCCTGCACCACCTAGATCACCAGATTCCGGAATGTCCCCTAAAGTTATCCATTTCTGCCTCACCCCTTGTTACTGTCCAAGTCAAGTGTGATTCTTTCTCACCTAGACTATTGCAACAGCCACCATTCTGGTCCTCCTTTCTCCCACTCCATCCACTCCAATGCATGCTCCCTACTCCAGCTTCAGTGTGCTTTCTAAGATACAAATTTGAAGAGTTGCAATGCCAAGGTTAAGAACTCAGGCTCTGGGTCAGAATGCCTGGGTTCCATTCCTCATGGCACTACTTTCCATGCATTTGTCTGAGTTCCTGTTTCCAAGTAGACAAGTTACTCCTTCTTATGGGCCTCCAAGTTGTATGCTCCCAAATTCATATGTTGAAAACCGAACCCCGAGTACCTCAGCATAGAGGTATATTTGGATAAATGGCCTTTAAAGAGGTAATTACGTTAAAATGAGGTCATTAGGGTGGGTCCTCATCTCCTCTGACTGGTGTCCTTCTAAGAAGAGGAAATGTGGACACAGACAGGTACTGAGGGGAAACCATGTGAAGACACAGAGAGAAGACAACCATCTACAAACCAGCGAGGCTTCAGAAGAAACCAACCCTGCAGACATCTTACTCTTGGATTCTAGCCTCCAGGACTGTGAGAACATGAATTCCCATTGTATAAGCCCCCTGTCTGTGGTACTTTGCTAAGTCAGGTAGCAAGCTACACACTTCTCTAAAGCCATGTTTCTTTGTATTGACAAAAAGGAAACATAATTATTGTAATTCAGTGTAATTCTCAAATTCTTGGCAGCCAAGGTGAAAATGGAAACATATCCTTGGAATAGAGTGTATCAGACCAAAATGCCTGATACTGAATTTATACAGTATCATATAATACCAGTGTTTGGGGAGGTTCCAAGGCCTTTGCTACCAAGTCAGCTTAGTCAGCATTTTTTCAGGGGAAAGACTGTGTGTACCGAACTCCCCAGGGCTGGTATGTGCTGCCCAGGTAACGAGAGAAGGTTGGCAAGTGTCCTCTGAGCTGGAGCGTGAGGGGCACTGAGGGCACACCTGAGTGGGAGACAAACTTCATCAGGAGCCCAGCGATGGGCCTCCGAATGAAAGGCATTTGTTGCTCTCGGCTACATTCTTCGCATTTCATTTCAGAAAAATTCCTTATGGCTAAAATGTCAGGAACATGCTTATAAATAACAAATTCCTTAAAGTTACCTAACACATTTCATCCTCTTTGTCAAAAAGAGCTTGCAGTCACCTCTTTGAAACCTATATTGACATATTATTTGCACACCAGGGTTTTTCCTGTCAAACAGAACATGTTTTCTCCTCTTGCAATAATTTTTAAAAATGCAGCTATTCACTGGAGGCCTCATCTTGAATTCTGGCACCTGGGCATGCGTCACCCTGCTTTGTCAAGCTTTTACTGAGTGTGCAATGGGCAAGAGCGGCAAGGCTCCCACTGAAAGTACTGCTGAAGATACTGGGTCAGAATCATACATTCATTCATTCATTCACTCACTCATTCATTCATTATTCATTCAGCAAATATTTAAAGAGTTAATTCATGGTACAGGTAAGGATCGGTGCTAGGGATCCAAAAACAAATCAGACACAATCCCTCAAGGAAGATAGGGTCTATTGGAAAAGTCTGGTAGGATATAAACATTATTATACAGGGTGGTGGGTAGTATAATAAAATTAAAGATCAAGATTTCAGCAGAGGGCACAAGTGGGCAGAGAAAGATCCTTCAAAGATCTGATGTCTGGAGTGCCTGGGTGGCTCAGTTGGTTAAGCAACTGCCTTCGGCTCAGGTCATGATCCCAGAGTCAAGGGATCGAGTCCCACATTGGGCTCCCAGCTCAGCGGGGAGCCTGCTTCTCCCTCTGACCCTCTCCCCTCTCATGCTGTTTCTCTCTCTCTCTCTCTCTCTCGCTCTCGCTCTCTAATAAATAAATAAAAATCTTTGAAAAAAGAAAGGATCTGATGTCTGAGCTGAATCTTTGCTCTGAAGACAGAAGTCAGGGAATTGTCAGATTTTACTCTCGTATTCAGCATAGAGGTAGAGAGCAGAAGCCTAAGCTCTGAAGGTAGGCCACCTGAGTATGGATCTTGGCTCTGCCCTCCATCAGCTGTGTGACCTTGGGGTATTTAGCTCCCCTGTGTCTCAGTTTCCCTATTTGTAAAATGGGAATGGATGGTTAGATGAGTTAATATATATAAGTAAAATGTAGACAAAGCTATAAAGTTATATAATGGAACTATATTAAAAATAAATATATAGAGAACAGTGGCTAGCACAAAGTCATCACTACAGCAGAATTTGTGACATGTGGTGATTAATATGAGTTGCTTCAAGTATTTTTGGGAAGCAGTTTGAGTATAAATTGTATGTGTATGGTATGGTAGTATTAATAAAATAGAGTTGCTCTAGGGGTGCCTGGCTGGCTCAGTCACTATAGCACGCAACTCTTCCTCTTGCGGTTGTAAGTTCAAGCCCCACATTGGGTGTAGAGATTACTTAAAAATAAAATCTTTAAAAATAATAATAAAATAGGGGCGCCTGGTTGGCTCAGTCAGTTAAGCGTCTGCCTTCGGCTCGGGTCATGATTCCAGGGTCCTGGGATCGAGCCCTGCATCGGGCTCCCTGCTCAGCGGGGAGTCTGCTTCTCCCTCTTCCTCTGCTCCCCTGCTCTTGCTCTCTCACTCACTCTCTCACTATCTTAAATAAATAAATTAAATCTTTAAAAATAATAATAATAATAAAATATAATTGCTCTAGGGGCACCTGGGACTCAGTCAGTTAAGCATCTGACTCCTGATTTCATCTCAAATCATGATCACAGGGTCATGAGATGGAGCCCTCCATCAGGCTCCCTGCTCCACGGGGAGTCTGCTTCTCTCCATCTCTCTCCCTCTCCTTTTGCCCCTCCCCCTGCTTGTGCTCTCTCTCTCTTTCTGTCTAAAATAGATAAATTAATCTTTAAAAAATTTTTAAATATATAATTTCTATAGTAATAAATGTAATTTTTCTTTCTGATAAAGCACTGATCTGAACAAGTTTGATCCAGAACCTCATAGCGCACACACACACACACACACACACACACACACACACACACACACAAGCTATATTTATTTTGGAAGCAAAACTGTAGTAATATTCCAATCCTAAGCATGAATTTCTTCTAGTCTAAATTCTGTGATTTGCATTGCTACAATATCTATATTTACCAGGCAGCTACCAATCCTCGAATTTCACTACGTTTGAATAATTTGGGTCTCAAAGGGGAATTGTGGTTTAACAAGCCAAATAAAGAGAATAATGTGTCTCGATCTTAACAGTGTTGGAGGGGTAACGCCTTATGCTAAACGTGTGCACAGACATCAGACTATGTTGGCAAAAAGCCATGGATCTTAACATCTGTTTCAAAAACTACTTCCCACAACTATCTGCCTGGCAACAAAAGTATCAAAACTCTTTTTGCAGCATCCACAAGCCTTCTTTGCTCTGGAAGTGTTTGATTTGTGATTCAGAATTCATTTCCTGGGTGAGGGTCTTTTCTAGGGCACCAGGGGTGGAAGTGACAGACCCAGGTTCTGCTCACAGAAATAAGCAACCCAGAGGACCACGCCATGGGTAAATAAAGAATTGCCATGTTGCCTGGACTCTCCTCTGCCTGGATGGGAGAAAGTCATAAATGATGTGTGAGCTCAGGTGTAACACTTAAGTTCAAGCCACAATACCCATTTCCCCTATTAGCCACGATTTGCAGAACCTTCGAGTTTCCCGCCCTATCTGCCAGTCACAGAAACCTAGGTGAGAAATGAAAACAAACCTATGAACCACTTTTTAAATGGCTGAGTTCATATTTTCAATGAAAACACTGGGGGTTCTCAATGACCACTACATCATCTCCTGCTCCACTTTTCCCCTCTTTCAAAACATTTTTAGACTCTTTGGAGCTTATGCTTTTGTTTACATTGTTTTCATTATGACTATTGATCAAATAAGGGGTATTTTCTGAGCTCCAACTCTTTGTGATAGAAATTATAGCATGTTCAGAAGTAAAGCCACATAAAACTTAAATTTTGTAAGCCTTAAAGTACTGAATGCTGGGGGTGCCTTGCTGGCTCAGTTGGTAAGCAACCGACTCTTGATTTCGGTTCAAGTTATGATCTCAGGGTCATGAGATCGAGCCCTGAGCTGTGAATAGAGCCTGCTTAAGATTCTCTCTCTTCCTCTGCCCCTATACCCCAAACCCCACTCAGGTGTACGAGCTCTCTCTTGTTCGCTCACTCACTTAAAAAAAAAAAGTAATAAATACTATACTTTTTTCAAAAAGTATAGAATGTACAAACTGAAGAGTGCCCCATTCCACAATGCAGACTCACCCAGCATGCACTGGGGAGGAAAGACATGGTCGGTGGAAGGATAAGGTTTGAAATGGGCTTTGAAGGATAGATAATGAATGTATGTCTAAGGGATGGATAGTCTTGCCCCCATGATTTAGAAAGGGAAAAGGGGTTGGTAGAAATAGAAGAGCAAGTAGCAAAGATCTGAAGCCGAGAATGAGCTTGACAGGTTTGTAGAAAGTGGGGAAATCAGGCTAGAGCCAAGAGCCTGTATGAAGGAGGCCAACTGTCGCACAGAGCCCACCACTGTCTCTGCTGTGTCCGTGCTTGTAGACATACTGAAATACCTTCCCCACAACACCTCATACAACTCAAAGAACGGGAGTGCTCTAATGATGGAAATCCTTTTCCTACATTCAATGGTTGGGAATTTATTTTCTTAATTATAATCCTGTCTTGCTGATCCTGCATATAGAAATTTTTACAAATAGACATTTGCTCTTTTCCAAAATATATTTAAGATGGCTTGCAAAGATAACATAAAGTGCAATGAAAGCGCACGAAACAGAATTAGATAATCCTGTCTTGCTGATCCTGCATATAGAAATTTTTACAAATAGACATTTGCTCTTTTCCAAAATATATTTAAGATGGCTTGCAAAGATAACATAAAGTGCAATGAAAGCGCACGAAACAGAATTAGATAAGAGCAATAACAATGAGAAAACAAAGGTATGCATTACATGGAGCCAGAAATAAGCTCAGTACTAATTATATGTCACATGGGGCCATAAATTTGTTTTCTGCAGCACGAAGAGAGAAACCTGATGGTTACGGGAAAGTGGTCATTTAATCCATCATAGTCACACATATCGTTAAAGCCATTAGAAGCATTAGGAATCATTCATGTCCAACCCTGTCATTTCAAGATGTGGCAGGTGGGGCTCCAGAGCCTCTGAGTGTGATCACAGGGCTAGTTAGGGCAGAACAGAAGTCAGCTTTCAGAAGTGTGGAAATTACTCCCAGAGACGAGATTAAGAATCAGAAGTGAACCAATGAATAGAGGTCGCCTTGCAATGGATTTGGAACCTCCTTCAAGAGCAGTCAGATTTCTTCTGTAAAAGCCACCACTGAGACGTGAATCAAGGAGTATTGTAAATTCCTAATTAGATTACCCTAATTGTTGCTACGCTCAAGTACAAAACCTGAAGGAATGTCTGAAATCCCCATAGTCTTTATGAGATGATGTGTTTCTTGTATGTCATTCGGCATCAGCAATAAATGCTATCTGCTGATTTCACCATCTCCAGTGAGCTCATGGGCAAACTTATTTTCTGGTACTTTGGCATAGACATTTTCTGTTTGAGTTTTTATTCATTTCTAGGGAGGGCTGTAGCCGCATATCCACATCCTGGTGGAGAAATGTGCTTTTGCTAAAACTGTAATTTACTACTTCAGGTCTCCCCCGACTCAGAGCAAAATGGTGACCCGGAAAGAAAAAGAAGAAGATAGCAGGAGGGGAAGAATGAAGGGGAGTAAATCGGAGGGGGAGACGAGCCATGAGAGACGATGGACTCTGAAAAACAAACTGAGGGTTCTAGAGGGGAGGGGGGTGGGGGGATGGGTTAGCCTGATGATGGGTATTAAAGAGGGCACATTCTGCGTGGAGCACTGGGTGTTATGCACAAACAATGAATCATGGAACACTACATCAAAAGCTAATGATGTAATGTATGGTGATTAACATAACAATAAAAAATTTTTAAAAAAATGGTGACCCGGCAGGAAAGACCTCATGATGCAACTTTGTTGTTGTAATGAGAGACTAAATGAAAAAGATTTAAGCCTTGTGAATTCAGTGCTAAGAACAGGTGCCGCAGGGAGCGGCACAACTGTAATGCCTACCTGAAATAATAACAAAGAAATGTGACATCACACCCATATGACGAAGACAGAGACTAAATAAACCAACAAAGTGGGCCACAGAAAGCATTCTGAGATGGAGAAAATGTAAGTGAAGCAACAACCCAATTATCACTGCCCTCAAAATGGCCGTTTAGACGTATCACGCTCTATGGAAGCTCACCTGATGATGGGGCTGCAGCCAGCCCTCAGCTGCCCTGCCTTCCCTGATTCTCCATCACCTTCTTCAGCTCCTGGGCCAGGTGCATGCTTTGCTCAAGATCACCCGCCTCGCTAAAGTTGGAAGTGGTGAGAGACTAAGGGCTCTAGTCCATTCTCGTGGTTTCTAGCTCCCGCTTATGACCCCAGCTTGTCTCCCCACCCAACTTTCCATCCATCTTCCCCTCCATCTCCTCCAGCATCACGGCAGCTCCAACATTAGACACAAAGACCATTTTGCCAGTTCCCACAATTGCATAGGGTCACACCCCTCTGAAAAATCGCTGGTAGTCATTTGCATCTCTTTGCACGGGATACCCCTATTCTCAGTGGAACCAACAGCCCTCATTTTTCCAACACTTAGAAGTTATCTGTTCTCTCAGAGTTTCTATAATTAATTGTGTGATTTTTTTTTAAGATTTTATTTATTTATTTATTTGACAGAGAGAGAGAAAGAGCATAAGCAGGGGGAGTGGCAGAGGGAGAGGGAGAAGCAGACCCCCCGCTGAGCAAGGAGCCAGGAGTGGGGCTCAATCCCAGGACCCTGGGATTATGACCTAAACTGAAGGCAGACGCTTAACTGACTGAGCCACCCAGGCGCCCCTTGTGTGATCTTTTTAATTGGAAAAAATATATTGTAACATTATTAAGGAATATTTTGGAAAAAAAATTGTTTTAATCCCTAAAGCATAATTCTTTCTCTCCAACATGCCAAATGTTTTGTTTTGTTTTTGTTTTACTGAAAGTGTCCCCCTCTTTCATACCAGGAAGGGAAGAACAACCTTTATCACCAGAGTTAGAGATGTTACCAGGATGGACCTACACAAAAAAACCTTACTAAAATAACCCTTATCTGAGGGAGCCTGGGTCACCCAGTCAGTTAAGTGCCCAACTCTTGATTTTGGCTCAGGTGATGATCTCAGGGTCCTGGGATCGAGCCCAGCATCAGGCTCCATGCTCAGTGGGGAGTCTGCTTGAGGATTCTCTCTCCTTTTCCCTTTGCCTCTCCCCCCACTCATACTCTCTCTCTCCCTCTCTCTTAAATAAATAAATAGATCTTTAAAATAATAATAATAATAATAATAAAATAACCCTTATCTTCTGGTCACTTCCCTCAATATTTACCTTCCCACAATTTAACACCCTAGGAGCCCCAAGCACCTTTTCCCTTGTCTTGTGACTTTCCCACAAGTTTATTGCCCTTTGTTAAAATGATATATAAGCCCATAGCCTAACTCCCTCTTTGGATCTTCTCTTCCTTTCCTTTGAGGCCTCTGTATGCGTACATATAAACCTTTTCTTCCATCATGATACCATAAGTAGTAAACAGCGAACATTCGTCATTTCTAGAGGATGTTAAGGAACCAACTCATTCTGAGAATTGGTAAATAAAGAAAAATGACCAATGCATTTATTCTAGCTTTCTTGTTTAATCCGATTTTGAGGACAAAATAGTTGATGAGGGAATTGTAACCAATAATGAATTAGAAAATCACCATTTGATAGCCCTTACTGATCATCAGAGTCAGATAAAACCATCAGGGGAGAAAGGTGGATAAGGAACTGTATAATGGATAAATCAGGCTGCCACTGCCCAAAGCCACTGATCAACATTCACAAAAAAGAAAGACCATCACAGAGTAGTTACCTTCTGAGTTGAGGTGCTAGGATGAACAGAGCCCCACCTATAATATATCCTAGCCATAAAAATTGATCCTGAATCTAATCAAGCTCTGTATTAAACTGACATGTACAGGAAATACAGGGGCCAGAAGAACATGAAAAATGACACCAGAAGGTACACTCATCAAAAGTCAGAATGTGGGGGCTAGAATAGAACATTCTTTTCCAGGCTAGATACCAGTGGGGTCATCTTTGACTCTTCCAATACCTCCATCTGTCTTATTAATCTCCCTTCAAACCATGTTATTATTCCTCTGCCAACTTTGTGGAAAGTACTGTTTCTCTTCCTTTCTATGAATTGGCACAAATTTATTCTTGTCCTGATGAACAACATTTCCATTTTTTATAGCATTCACCACACTTGTTAATGAAATAAATGTCTCTGTTTAGTATGGGTCTTCCTCACTCAATTCTAAAAGCTGTACGAAAGCCAGGAGCATGACTCTTGCTGACATGCAGTAAGCAGACCATAATCAGTGACCCTGTTACCCTGACATGCAGTAAGCAGACCATAATCAGTGACCATGTCCAGTGACTGAAAGCTCCACTGACTGAATGAATAAATGAGCAAACATGCCAGCCTTCCAGGCCACAGCATTCACTCTAGACTTTTGATCCCCTTTCAATTCATCCTCCATACCACTACCACATGAGTGTTCCTTTAAAAAAAAGGAACCATAGCACTATTACTCAAAGTGACTTACTTTTATCCATCTCAGCAAGGTGAACTTCTCTGCTCCACTTTGAGGACTCCAAAATCTGGAGCATCGTTCCTTGCTAGCCCAAAGACATTGCCCATCAGACCCCAACTTTTCCTCCACTTCACAATTTCCTGTCCCTCCCCACCTCACCCCTGCACCAGCCCTTTGCTGGAGCTGCCTCCACCCCCGTGAGGAATCCCCATCTTCCTTCCATCTGATTGTCTGAGTCCCACCCATTTCCAACATCTTCTCTACAGTAGCTTCTCCAACTTCCCCAGAACTCAGTTATTTTTCCAAGGGGCCAGAGGGAACTAAATTCAACCCTTTGGGTGTTCATTTCATAAAACAGAATACAGAGGAAGTGAAGCAGCAGCTCTGAGCTACACGGAAAGAGTCAAACCCCTGTGTACCGGCTCGCAGTTCAAAGTCCCTTCACTCCACACAAGGCTTCCTCTTCACAACACTCTCCATGGTGAGGCCATGACTTATTCGAGGGTTCTGTTCTCCAGAGCAGTGGACCCAGAAGTAGTGTGAGCATGCCCCAGGGGTGCACAGCGGCCCCTAGTATGAAAGTATTGGCATGGCTAGTCGGGTTTTTCTCACTTCATCTTTTTTTTTTTTAAGATTTTATTTGTCAGAGAGAGAGAGAGGGGGCACGCACAGGGGAGTGGCAGGCAGAGGGAGAAGCAGGCTCCTCACTGAGCAGGGAGCCCGATGTGGAGCTCAATTCCAGGACCCTGGGATCATGACCTGAGCCAAAGGCAGATGCCCAACAGACTGAGCCACCCAGGCATCCCTCAGTTCATCCTTTTAAATATTCTATTTATATATGTGTGTTAGTGTACTTTATATATCAGTATAATAGTCGAACTTGAATATGACATACAAATACATGTAATGCATAAACAAAGGTGCATGCTTTCATATATATAAAATGTTTTTAGCTGATAGATTGCTGCCTCTCCCAACACACACACACACACACACACACAAATTAGCATCTGCAGTAGGCTGCCAGACCAATTCCTGCGCATTAAGTAGCCCTGAAATATTTATCTATCCTCTATTGTTAACCAAGAAACTGTGGAGCCATTTTGAAGGAGGTCTCCCTTCCCTGCTCTCTTCCCTGCTCTTTGAAATGTCTATTTTTTAAAGCCATTCAGTGAGCCCCATAGCTTCAGGCAGTTTCAATCTGTTCAAATTCCTAAGGACACTTAAAGGCAATCAATTCATTTAGAGAAGTCTTTCTTGAGAATTGTGGAGAGGACAAGCCGGAGAGGAGGCTAAAGATCATGACCTCTGGGAGCCACAACACCTGGGCTATATTTTCCTATGAGCTCACTAATAGTGAGTTTGTTTTGGTAACTTTCTGGGATAAATCAAGTTCTAATTGAAAAGCAAGCATTTGTATGTTGGGGGAGAGGAAAGGTGAGAGCTGTTGGAATAAGCCACACGGCTGCATTATGACTGACAAGTGCTCTGTTACAACCAAGACTCAAATACTTGGACTGCTCTGGATTTATAACTCAAATCCAAGATTTATAATTCCTCACTAGGTCAAGAAATTACATCAAACCTTTGAAATAAAGGGTTCAAGTCAAGGATTGCTCATTATGGAAGCAGGGATGAATGAGAATGATTTTTATTTCTGTTCCCTATGGAAGTATATTTGACTTAAAACAACTTAACAATTAGCTCTTTCTAGAGAGAAAAAGAAAAAGTGAAAGTGAAACACAGTTCATTGATGTGCTGGTCACTCCTACCTTCAAGTTTAGATTCCTGGTGGTACTGATTACACATCATGTCCTACTTTTCATGGACAGTCTATTTAGGAAAAATAGTGTATTCTTTCCCACTATCTTGCTCACCTAGAGAATAAAAAGAATAAATTCTGTTTCCTTAAAATTAAGCAAGAATTTTCAAAACTACATCTAATTCTTTCCATAAAACTTAAGAAACTGACAAAGTGATGAAAATGAATGACAAATGATTAAAAAAATGACAAAATAAAACTTAAGAAACAGAAGTTGATGCTTGGTCAACTGCTAATTCTAGAAGTATTCCTGAAGAGGCAAGAGTTCTGATCATAGAATTAACTAAAGGCAATTACTTGCATTCAGTACTTAATTCCTCTGATCTAGTTCATTTCTGTCAGTACAGTTGAATCAGTTGGAAGTAGAATGAATTACGTTTCTAAAGCCCTGTTCAAGAAGGCACTGCTGGATAGCTACAGATGGCCCCACACCTGTTGACTAGAATCCCAAATCCAGCACCATCCCCTGAACAGGAAATTATCATTAGTTCTCTCTGGTTTCCTTCCTGCAGTCAGAAATATGTCAAATGGTGACTTAGACCGTGCAACAGCATTTGCTCATCTAGAATTACGATCCATGAGGAGTGCGTTCCCACAGGTTCAGCACTGCCCATGATCTCACAAACACCTGCTAGGTAAGTGAGGGTCCAGGACAGCCGAAATACTTTCCCCCAGGGAAGGTGAGTCATACTCCTCTCTGTGAGACCCCTACATATCAAGGCTGAAAAGGAAGAAGTGAAGGCAGTTTAACATCCAATAATAATCCTTAACCACAACTGATAGAAAGTTACTGGAATGACTTGAATATGGTGACATTTTTCCTCTCAAAATAAAAAAGAATCAATCATCAAGTCTAGAAATACATTTGAGACAAAAAATCAATCCTGTATTTTATTGGTGAGTTGAGTCTCTAAGATTCTAAACACCTAGATAAAAACATTAAAAAGCCATCGATTATTAGGACATTTATTTGCCTCTATTGGAGAAGCGTGCACCAGGGACAAATGCAAAGATACTAGCATAGGAAACACCTTCGACATCAAGTGAGCCAAATGGTGGTTAAAAAGGATCTCTGACCAGGGGCACCTGGGTGGCTCAGGCGGTTAAGCATCCAACTTGATTTTGGCTGAGGTCATGATCTCAGGGTCCTGAGATCAGACCCCGGAGCCCGAGCGTGGAGGCTGCTTAAGATTCTCTCTCTCTCTCTCTCTCTCTCTCTCTAAAGAAAGGGGGGAGGTCTCTGCCCAGAAGGGAGGAGGGTGGGGGTGAATTTGGAGAAGTTGTGCTAATCAGGGAAAAATGTTATTTGCATTCTTTAACCATGAAATGAGAAATAGGATTTAGCTGATGAAAGTCATACTAGTTGGGGGTAAAGATAGCTTGCTTTCCTTTTTGCAGATATATAGCCCTTTATTGGCCAATTAACTCAACTGTTTGGAGCTTAATAACAAGGCCCAAAGGTTCAAACCCCACAAGGCCCAGCTAGCAATAAATATTATGATGGGGCTTTCTTTCATGACCAAAGACTGATCTATTCCTAAACAGGCATCTAGAAGTAGGATCCTTTTTGCCAAAGACTATGATGAATTTACAGTAAAATACTGAGCCAAGTTGGAAAAATGAGGCATTCCATGTGACCTTGGGCAATACTTAATCTCTCTGAGTCTTAGCATCCTCATATGGAAATTGCAGTTTATATCTACCACACATAAGGATGTTGCCAAGACGAAAGGAGTTCCCACATGGAAAACTCCTAGTAGAATGTGAGGTGTGTAATAAGTGCCAAATAAATGTTAGCTGTGATGAATATGATTACAGTTGACCATTGAATAATGTGTGGGTTGGGGCACTGAACCATCCCCCACACTGTGCAAAAATCTGCATATAACTTCTGACTCCCCAAAACCTTAACTACTGGGTGGTGCAGTCAGTTAAGCATCCGACTCTTGATTTCAGCTCAGGTCATGATCTCATGGGTCGTGGGATTAAGCCCCACGTCCGGCTCCACACTCAGTGGGGAGTCTGCTTGAGATTCTCTCCCTCTGCCCCTCCCCCTGCTCATGTGCACTCTCTCTCTCTAAAATAAATAAATAAATCTTAAAAAAAAAAATAACCTTAACTACTGATAGCCTACTGTTGGCCAGAAAATGTACTGACAACAGTTGATTAACACATATTTGGGATCTATATGTATTATACACTGTATTCTTATGACAAAGCAAGCTAAAGAGAAGAAAATGTTATTAAGAAAATCCTCAGGAAGAGAAAATACATTTATAATACTGTACTGTATGTACTGAAAAAAATCCACTTGTAAGTGGACCCATGCAGTTCAAACCTGTTGTTCAAGGGTCAACTGTATTTTCTTATAAAGTATAAACGATGAATGGGTAGAATTGTCTTCTTTTGTGAAAGCAAGCTACTTGACAAGAATCAAGGGATTTGACATCTGAAATTGAGGGAGAAGTCATTGACAGCAAGAGCAGAAACAATAGTTAAGCATAGGATTCAGTGATTCTTAACCAATCGAAGTGCAAAAAAAAAGTCCCTGAAGAAGCCTAAGGAAAGGCAGGCTGTGAAAAGGAAAGGAATCCAGGAGGGGAGCCTTGCTGAAGACTCACTTGATCAATCTTGAGAAACTGGGTGTGATTTACAATCTACACTTTCGATGTTGGGCTTTTCTTGAGCTGGAGGAGCCATGGCAAGAAGGCAAAGTTGTGGCCCTCACGCTTTCCCTGAGGGACCGGCATTATCCCTGCAGGAAAACGCATTTTGCTACAGCCCTCGCAGGGAAACAGCTCCCATGTGGGTGACACTGAGGTTGCGGATGGAAGGACAAAATCCAGAAGGCTGGAGAGAAAAAGGTCTGCCTAAAACATAAATATGTACAGCCACACATTCACCCCTGCCTCGTCCCCTCTCAGAAGTCAGCTCCGTCTGCGCGGAGGTGTTGGGTCGGGGTGGGGTGCAGGCGCAGTCGCTGAATCAGTCCAGTGGGATCAGAAGCTAAGTAAACTTCCTCTGCAACGATAAAGACCTGCTCAACAAAGGATTATCCCCAAGTGGGAAAAAAAGGATGTCTTTGCTGTCACTCATCGCTCCCTTCAGGGAGCAACCACGTGAAACCAGCCTCAGATGCTTACAAATAGAGCAGCTTTCCCAAATCTGATTATGAGCCCTTTGGGCTTTGAAAATTATGGCAGCTTATGAAAAGTAACCACAGAGCCCTCTGTGGGCGTGGAGTAGGGCCCGGGGCGAGCGCCCTGGGAAGGGAGTAAATTCTCGCTGGGGCCCTCTAGGTCTGGTTGCCAAATAAAAATATAGAGCTTTCCATCAGCGTGCAGCTATTTGAAGCATTGGCTTAAAAAACAACCAAACACTAAATTCTTTCTGTTGCTTTGTTTTGCTTTGTTTTACTTATGTAGACATGGTGGTTAATACAAAATAAGATCTCTCCTAATGATTCAAAGGTTGCAAATACGATATAAAATAGTACAAGCCAAGGCGAATTTAAGTGTCTCCCTTCATCATGTTGTCCGAAAGAAAATGTGAAAGTGTGCAATTTTTTTTTCAATCACAAAATGCCCCCAGAGAGCTAAGGAGGGCTGAAGCTGTTGACAGCTCTGTCCCTCCCTTCCCGTGACAGACCTTGCTAATCAATCATGGTACTATTTCTTCTAAGCAAAACAGTCCAGGCATTAACCCACCCATCCAAGATGACAGAGAAGTGGAGACTAAGTTGGGAAGATAATCTAAGAGTGTCTGAATGAACTCTGAACAAAAATATTTATACTTTAAGGCGGGGCACCATAATGCAGAGAAAAGAAGCCTAGCTGAGGACAATGGTTATCAAACTGCAGGATGCATCCAAACCTCCAGACAGCTTGCATAAACACCAACTGCTGAGCCCCACTCCTAGAGTTCCTGATTGAGTAGGTCTGGGGCTTCCAAGAATTTGCCTCTCTCACAAGCTCCCAGAGGATACAGATGTTGCTGGTCCAGGAATCACATTTGAGAACCCACTGGACTAGGGCTTAAGGCCACTGTAGTAGGCTGATAATGGCTTCCAGAGACATGTCCATGTTCTAATCACTAGGACCCATGAATGTGACCTTAAATGGTAAAGGTTTTACAGGTGTGATTGAGTTAAAGATCTTGAGACAATCCCTGGATTATCCAGCAGGCCCTGCAATGGATTGAATGTCTCCCCAAAATTCATATGCTGAAACCCTAACCCCCAATAGGATGGTGGCAGGAGATGGAGTCTTTGGGGGGGGTTATTCAGTTTAGATGAGGCCATGAGGCTGGGACCTTCATGGTGAGATTAGTGTCTTTATTAGAAGAGAAAGGGAACAGAGCTCATTCTTTCTTGTGGGAGGACATAGCAAGAAGGCAGCCAGCTGCAAGCCAGAAGTAGAGCCCTCACCAAGAACCCGACCGTGCCCTAATCTTGGACTTCCCAGCCTCCGGAACTGTGAGAAATAAATGTCTGTTGCTTTTGCCTCCAGTCTGTGGCATTTTGTTATAACAGCATGAACACACTTAATACAGGCCCTAAATAACAACATAAATGTCCTCGTAGGAGAGGGGCAGAGGGAGATCAGACACAGAAGAGGAAGAGGCTACGTGACCACAGAGGCAGAGGTTGGAGTGATGTGACCACAAAGCCAAGGAGTGCTGGCAGCCACTGGAAGCTGGATGAGACAAGGGACAGTTTCTCCTCTAGACTTTCTAGATGGAGCCCGGCCCAGCAGACACCTTGATTTCAACCTGGTGGAACAGACTTTGTACTTCTGACCTTCAGAGCTGTGAGAAAATAAATGTGTTTCAAGCCCCCCAATGTTCTGACAATAAAACAATTAATGGCTGTCTTAAACCTGAGGGTATAAATATACAAACAATGGCTAGACCATATACAACAAAAGAACTCTGATCCACAGCCTCTGTAACGATTGGCCCAGAATGGTCAGGACTTGATCAATAACTTCTAGCTTCCTTAATTTTGGCCTCTGTTTCCAAATCAGGACCAAACAGAGAAAGCCAAATATGTTCCCCAGACGAATCACATAGGATGCCCAGCTTCCAGTCAGCCTGCCTCTAGCTTCCCCCACCCCCAACAGCTTCCTATCAGAGCATTCCTGAAGCCTTGTCTTTTTTCATAATAAAGGCTCCCCACTCACCTTCCTGCCTTTGAGTCGCTACAAAAGCAAGCAATAGTGGCTAGTTCCCTGGCTAGAGCATGCTCTGAATAAGTGGCCTTGGTTTGTCCTCATTTAGGTGCTTTTTGTTTATTTCATCTTGATTAAGTACTTTGCTCATAAAAGATATTCAGATTCTATATAAGTCAGCAATATAGCTGTATCAGTTATGATAGTCTTAAACGTATGTCCACAAATTCCTTGGTACCTCTCCCCTGAAGAGATGGGACTCAATTTCCTTCTCTGGAGTGTGGGCTGGACTTGCTGACTTGCTTCTAAGAAATAGAATGTATCAGAAGTGATGAGATGTCTCTTCCAGGATTAGGTTACAAAAAAGGTTGTGGCTTGTGGCTTCTCCATCAGTGTCTATCTCTTCTGTCTCTCTGACTCTCTCATCACTCACTTTGGAGAAAGCTCTGATGTGAGCAGACCTGTGGATGGTGAAGAACTCCAGCACGCTGCCACTAGCCCCAGGAGCAAGTTTGGGAGGTGATCCAGTAGAATCCTCCACAAATATCTGCCCTGGCCAGTAGCTCAACAACAGCCTCATGAGGGACCCTGAGCCAGAACCACATGGACAAGCTGCTCCCAGATTCCTGCCCCACAGAAACTGTGAGATGGTAAGCAAATGTGAGGGTAACTTGTTACACAGCAACAGATAACTAATACACAGATTGGTGAGACTTTTGCACCAAGGTAGTATCTCCACCTTGGAGCACATGGAAGTGTTTTGAATAAGAGGAATGTATGTCAAGTCAGTTCTGCAAATATTGGTGTGCCAGGCATTGTGGAAGGGTGAAGTTAAAATAAAGTCCTTGTTTTCAATGTGCTTAGTCACCAGACATGGAAAAACCCTGTTTCACCAGGGAAAAAGCCTGAAGACTGGCCAAAACTTTGTTGACTGATAGAGATCACCAATACCCCAGCATCTGTCTTTAACAATCAATAAATGTTGCTCTGTTCCACCCATAATGGAATTTTCCTTTTGCCTTCATAATGTATTCATCCCAGATCTACTCCCTGAATCTCATCAACAATTTGAAGGCCCCCAAATGAGTAAAGTTTGCACAGTAACATGTTAACATCAGTTATGATCATCACTGGGCATTTGGATTACTTGTGATTTCATCTCCTTCATTGTGAGTCCTGTTTTCAAATTTTCTGCAATAAATATGCATTAATTTGGAAAGCAAAACAAAACAAAAAAGAAGATAATGCTAAGGGGCGCCTGGGTGGCACAGTTGGTTAAGCGGCAGACTCTTGATTTCAGCTCAGGTCATGATCTCAAGATCCGGGGATCAAGACCCACATCAGGCTCTGCACTCAGCGGGGAGTCTGCTTCAGGATTCTTTTTCTCCCTCTGCTCCCTCTCCCCCCCTCAAATAAATAAATACATCTTTAAAAAAATGTTAATTATTTTTAAAAGTTACCACATATCAGGGCACCTGGGTGGTTCAGTCGGTTAAGCATCCGACTCTTGATCTCAGCTCAGGTCTTGATCTTAGTTAGGGTCATGCATTCAGGTCCCGTGTAAAAAAAAAAAGAAGTTACCATATATCAGTCAATTAACAAATACATGTAGTTTCTTTCAACTTTCAGAATCTGAGTTCCTGGTTACCACCACAGAGTATTTAGCTATATCCCACGTGGCCCAAACATTTCTCCCAGGTGACTGGGTAAGCCCTATAAAACCCTGTGACTGGTTCATATCCTAGGAAGAAAAAAAGTAAAGTCTTATTACCTGAAAGAAGAGAGCCCTTTATTTGAAGATATTTCTGGGGGCTGTTGTCTGTGTTGTGTTTCTAAGGCTCAGACCCGGAAATAGAAGGTGGGTTTGCCCCAGAGCTTCAGACATCTAGTAGCTAATCTGGTTCTGGCTCCTACCTGCATCACAGAAGGGAGTTTCCAGGTAACCTGGAGAACCCTGTCTGCCCTGGGCCTGGTCTCTAACTTTGATTTCTTGTCTTGCCTTGGCTCTTATATTCTAACATCCGGCTTAAACAAAAGCAAGGAACAGTGTGAATCTTCTCTCAACCCCTATCGGTTTTCTCTTTATCCCATTTCTCATCTCAAATCTTCTTGCCAACCTCATCACCTGAAGCCTATTCCTATTTTAGGAATCTCTTCCCTGTCCTCCTGGCGCCTCCTTTCCAATCCATGTGGCAGAGCACGGCTGGACTGAAATCCCCATGCTCCTCTTGTCACCTCTTATTCAAAGCTCTCCCGTGTGTTCATATTGCAACTACTTGAAGTCTGGGTGCTCAACACATTCAACATCTCCAGACCAACTTTCTCCAACAGGTATCTTTTTCCAGACATATCTCCACAACCACTCACAATTCCATCCAATTGGCTTGTATGTGTTAAGTACCTGCAATGCCCTGTTACCATACTTCCTGTTGAGGAATAGACAAAAGAGTTTATAGTCTAGTAAGAGAGACAATTAATAATTACATAGACTGGGCTAAAAGTGCTTATAGGGGGTGGAGGAAGGGAGCCTCAAATAGCACAGTGGAGAAAAAGTTCCTTCAGATTGAAAAAGGGGGATGGTGGTCTTGGAGGGATTTCCAGAGGAGGTGATGCTTGAGCTAGAACCAGAAGCAAAGTGGAGGCTAAGTTGCTAAAGAAGTGAGCAAAGGGCTTTTCAGGCTGAGGGAACAGCACGGGCAAAGCCTTGGAAGCCAGAAGAAGTATTCAATGTAGGAAAAACTGATGAGATATGTTCCATGTGTGACTGAGCCGGAGGCAGAGGAGGGAAGATCTCAATCTGTGGGTGCAAAGTGATAATAATGGACTGAGCCCAGGCCTTGAAGCATGATGGTGCCCAGACCAAAGACCAAACATGTGGCATAAGACAAGTTACTTAGCCTACTTAGCCTCAGTTTCCCTATGTCTAAAATGAGATTTAAAATACCAACAATGTGATGTTATTTTGAAGACTGTAAAACAAAATGCACTTAAATCACCAACTTGAGTGTGTGTGCCATTGTAGAAGTTTGAAACACACATGCTTCCCTTCCCCTATTATTATTTAATAAAAACAATAGCAAACAGCTACACAGCATTTTCTGTGCACCAGGCACTTTACAATTCATGGAAAATAAATGCCTTGAGAGTCTGCATGACAGGTTTAGTGGGTCTACAGAGAGTTCCTCTCCACCATGGTGGAGCGAACAGAGCTGAGAGATGAAAAGGTCAGAAAGGAGTCACCTTTTATTTAAGTTAGCAGAAAACTATAGATCAGAGAAGAGCAAAGACATCAGAATCGCAGTGCACTAGACTGGACTTGGAACAAAGGCCATCAGACTGTGTGGAGACCAGAGCTCCATGGCCTCTGCCATCAGGATGCTCAGGGTCCAATTCCAGCATCAGCCCTCCACAGGCTGATCCCTTACCACTCTCCCCTTCCCTTCATCACCAAAGCCAAAGCCTTTCCTGAATGAGTGGCTGCCTTCTCGGCTCACACCACTCTTCATTTGTAATGGATGGACAAAATTGTCTCATATTGTTGTTCATTCAATCATTCATTCATTCGGCTGATATTTAACAAATGTGTAGAATGTGCCAACTGGAGGCTGAAAGTATAACAAAAATCAAAAGAGACCCAGCCCCTCCCCTCTGGGAGCTCACGATGCTTAGGAACAAGCGAGAGAGCAAGAGACTAATCATTACAGAAGTAAGGGTATAAATGTATTTTTTCTTGGAGGACCAGTATAATTGCCCCCAATTATTTTACAAGCAAGCTCCTGTAGGTACAACCTGATCATATTTACCCTTGCCTCCCCTACAACCCCGGCCAGGGGCATAGAGTAGCAGCTCAATAAATGTCAGCTGCAATAAAGAAATTACCAGACCAATTCAGATCAAAGTCTTACTCCCACCAGAGTTAATAAAAAGCTCTGGTTACAGTGCTTCTAAAGACACAACCTGTGATGTTTGCTTTCCCTCATTTTCAAGGAAGGCGATCTCGAGTTCCAAACATTTAAGAGAAGGCTCAGGGGAGAAAGTTTGTATAGCTAATGATCCAGCTTGGGATGGTTTATCTCAAAGCCTGGGGAGGTTTTGCTGCGTTGGTGCTGTCAGCAGAGAACTGATTCTGAAGATGTGGGAGATTACAGGAGCTTTCAAGACAAAGGAACATAAATCAAAAAGAATGAAAAGAAAACAAGATCCTTGATCCTCCTCCTGTTAATGTTCTTTTAAAAGTATTTTGCAAGTGAGTGGGGTGGGGGAGGGTAAACGAAGTTTAAAAAAAAAGGGTTAAGCCAGAAGGTAAGGGGCTAAAGGCAGTGTAGAGCCCTGGTCGGCCCCCCTCCTCTGTCTTTTTATTTTTCTGTCTTACCATTAACAACCCCAAATGATTAACTAACAATTGGAAAACGATGTCAAGGACATAAGCAGTTTCCTCCCTCTCTTACCTTTCAATTCCTGTTTGGTTCAGAAACTCTGAGCTACAAATCTTCCTTAATGATGAAATGGTTTGGGCTCCACTTAATAATCAAGCTCAGAATGCAAGGCAGTCATGAGCAGGTGGAACGGGATGGCTCTATTCCAAAAGCACGAAAGTAGATCTGAATTAGATTGAAATACTAACACTTCACCAAAGCTGCCCAAGAGCTGTGGAAGTCCCATGCCCTCCATAAATTGGGCACCAAGCCTGAACCACCTACCAGAGCCCCGAATAGAAACCATCCTACTCCAGGGCCTCGTCAGTCTTCTGGTCTTCTCCACGCATTACCAGACTATAGACAAGAACATTAATTCCCCTCCTGACACTTCCATGTGCAGTCCACTCTCATACATAGGGAACCACTTCCTCAAGAATTAGGGTTGCCATAGAAAATTCAGGATGTCTAGTTAAATGTGAATATCAAATAAACAACAAATAACTTTTCAGTAGGAGTATGGCTAAAATATCACATATTTGGGTGTTGTACTTTTACTTGCTAAATCTGGCAACCCTTCCAATTATCCAACTCAACAGATCCTTGCCAGACATTGCAGATCATTGCCAGGTTGGCTGTAGGTTGGTCAGTTAAATTTGAATTTTAGATCAATAACTAATCATTTAATCATTTTTTATTATGTCCCATGCTACAACACTTGGGACATACAGATTGTTTAAAAAACAAACAAACAAACAAACAACAAACAACAGATCCAAAATGGAGTGTCTCATGCTAAGTCCCAGGTCAGTAAACCAAGACTTAATACCGAACTCAATTGCAGTTTCAGCCTCTCCTAGGAATGTAACTAACCAGACAATGTGGAATCACCTCGTCAGCTCCAGTAAGGTAATCGGCAAGATATACTCCCACTTTTCCCCAAAGGAAGGTGACCTGGCCTAAACAATCCACTCTTTGATAGAATAATCTCCTTGTCCCACTTTCTTCTGCCTATAAAATCTTCCATTTTGTACAGATCCTCAGAGTTCCTTTCTACTTGTTAGATGGGATGCTGCCCAATTCATGAATCATTGAACAAAGCCTATTAGATCTTTAAATTTACTCAGTTGAATTTTGTTTTTTAACAATATAACAAAAAGATTTGTTGTCTATCTAAAATTCAAATTTAACTGGGAATCCTGTATTATTTGCTGCACTTAGCAACCCTACTCACATAACTTGTTCCTTCCGATAATTTCATGGAAGTAAAGCTAAGAGAAGATGAAAATGAGAGCATTCTCAGCTGGGAGGAAAAATCCAGAAAGAGCAAGTCATTGAAGGGTATGTAGACAAGGAGGTAGGGGTGAATGAAGTCTTACCCTTGTTCTATAATATCTATGTCTTCAAAATCATGGACTTGGAGATGTTCCTAATATTCTTTGTTTATTAAAATCTCTGTCATATCTGAATTATCTCACCTTTTCTATCCCTAATGTTGTTTACCAGTTCTCTGGAGATCTCACACCCACGTGCACACTCTCTCTCTCTCTCCCGCCCTCTCTCTCACGCACACATTCAGACACACATATCAATCTTATCAGAGATAGACTTTTTAAAGACCCAAGTTTCAATTTTAAAGAGTTTGCCTATGTCATTCATTTATGCTTTTATCTTTATTATTTCCTTCTATTTTCTTTCAATGTATTTTGGGTTATTGTTTGGTTGGTTGGTTGGGTTTTTGTCTTTTTACTTTCTTGAGTTGAAACACTTTATGCACTTGTTTTGTCATTACCATTAAGATTCTTTTTTGGGGTGCCTGGGTGGCTCAGTCGGTTAAGCAGCTGCCTTCGGCTCAGGTCATGGTCCCAGGGTCCTGGGATCGAGCCCTGCATCAGGCTCCCTGCTAGGCGGGGAGTCTGCTTCTCCCTCTGACCCTCCCCCCTCTCATGTGCTTTCTCTCTCTCATTCTCTCTCTCTCAAATAAATAAATAAAATCTTTAAAAAAATTCTTTTTTGTTTTTAATCCATGTATTTGGAAGTGATATTTTACTTTATAAATATTAGAACTTCTTTTCTTTTCCTTTGGTTCTTTGTCATTTCTGTCATCTGAGGGTACTCTTTTTACTCTCTTGTTTCATAATTTTGCAGTATGAGCTCATTCTCAGCAGTAGCTTCTCACCCAGGTCCTGTGCCCCAGCTTATGGGGAGGTCGCTTGCAGTGGTCTTGAGTTTACTCTGCTGAGCCCCACTGCCCTCATCCTTCCAGGACCTCACCTTAATTTCTGTATTACCAAGGTGGTTCCGCTTCTGCGTGAGACCCCCAGTGCGGGCTTGAGGTTCTGATTTGTCACAGGCACTCTGTGTCCATCTACAAACTAAGGTCACGTTGAAAGTGGCAAACCTGGGTTAACGTTTTGTACAACATATGAGAGCAGAGTGGTTAGGAGGCTCTGTGCAGGGAGGTTGGGGATGGGGAGGAAATCCTCTCCCCATCCTCCCAAGATGTGCATAAAGAAGAGATGAAGAGTCCTTGCACAGAGCAAAGGCTCAGTAAATATGAGATATTATTATGGTTAATATTGTATTGTTATTATGGTTAATAATGTACATATTGTACATATTAATGAGGCACGAAATTGGCACATAGCATACGTATAATAAATATTAGCTCTTAAACAATTTCTGATCATTTCAAATAACAAGGATGTCTCTACTAGGTTCATTAATTTATACTTTTAATATGTGTATCCACTGTGTACAAGGCATTGGGGCTAAAGCCAACAGAGTGATCGTGGGTAGCTTTTGTGAGAACAGCATGATAGATTGAAGATTGCACCACACTAACACATGTCGTGCGCATGTTTGTGTGTGTGTGTGTGTGTCTGTGTGTGTGTGTGTGTAGCAGACCGGGGTGGCACAGCATTCCTGTGATGATGACAACTACAACAACACCTGAGTTATTGTTGTTGCTGTTTTTAGGCAGAAGAGAAAAGTCCCAAGAACACATATAAAATATAAATCATAAATGAGAGGGGCCCCTGGGTGGCTCAGTCAGTTAAGCATCTGCCTTCAGCTCAGGTCATGATCTCAGTGACCTGGGATGCAGCCCCATGTCAGGCTCCCTGCTCCGCGGGGAGCCTGCTTCTCCCTCTCCCTCTGCCCCTCCACCCTGCTTGTGCTGTCTCTATCACACTCTCTTTCTCTCTCTCTCACAAGTAAATAAAATCTTTTTAAAAAAAGAAAAAAAAAAGGATATTCATGAACCCAATTTGTTCTAAACATACTTAGGAGCTTCCCAATAACTGAATTGTGTATGGTTTTTAAATTTAAACTTAAATAGAATGAAAAATCCAACCTTCAGTTTGCACCAACCACATTTCAAATGATCAGTACTTGACAATGCAGACCACAGATACAAATTTCCAGCCCCCAGTTTTCAGCCCCCAAGAGACATAATCCATTTCTAGTCTTAGTGCCGTATCTCCTGTTCTTTTAATATCCTGACTGCCACTCAACCCACTCCATCTGCAGTAAGGTTAGCTCCATCTTCTGGAAGATAAAGTCTGAAAAGAAAAGGGGTTGACCACCAACGTACTCCAAAGAACAAAGCAAATTCATCGCCTGAGCTCTACTGATATTTTCTTAATGATTCCATTCATGTCTGTAAATGCTACAGAAGCAGGGCAGGAATTCCATCTGTGCATGATTTGGAGTGTTTTTGCCAATTCCCTATTGGTATGCACAGAGCATTGTGCATGGTACGTATTCAACAAATGCATGGGGAATGCATAAATAAGGGACCGTTTGGGAGACATTCTCCAGTTAATTATGTTCATGGAAAAACTGAAGGAGATCATGTAAGAAAAATTTCTCTGACCTATTCTTTGGGTAATGTCTTTGACCAAGAGCCTTTCACCCAGAGATACCTGATGATAGCAAGAGAAAGGGGGAGGAGGAAGTTGTCACCAGATATCTCTGCTCAGATGAATGACTAGAATTGTCCTGCCCTGGCACACCCCTCATGTGTCAGGGGTACAGACTGCCACGGCTGGGACATGGGCCAACGTGCTGGGACCAGGTTTCAGGGTTTGAGGGGATGAAATAAAGAGCAGTATCCACACCAGCAGGGACATTGCAGACATGGAAGGGCCAACCTACACCAGAGACCACAGCACAGCCCTTCAGGAATTGCTGAGAGTAGCTCAAGAAGGTTGGGAAGCTCTTACAAATAAATGCACAGGAAAAAATGCAGATACTCCGACAGGAAAGAGATGAGGAAAACTGCCTTTTTAAAAAAAAATGCAAATCACTTAAGAATTGAACAAAGAACTCTCAGATTAGGTCCACTTTGAGAAGGTCATGTGCCGAGAGAAAAGAAGATGTGGTGCCCACCTCCAGGAGTAATGTCAGCAGAGCAAAAGCCCAAAACGAGGTTAGGACTGAGGGAAACAAATGCTCAAAAATTTTAAAGGCTATTTATTAGTTTCCTATTGTTGGTATAACAAATTGCCACAAACGTCATGGCTTAACATAACACAAAGTTATTATCTTACAGTTCTAGGGGTCAGAACTCAAAACCAGTTTGACTGGGCTAAATGCAAAGTGTCGGAGGGCCTGCATTCCCTCGGGAGACTCTACCAGATATTCCATTTCCTTGTCTGTTCCGGTTTCTAGAAGGGTCCTGCTTTCCTTGGCTCATGGTCCCACATGGCTCTGTCCTCGACTTGCATGGTTGCATTGCCTTCTCCCTCTCTGATCATCTCGTCTCCCTGTTATAAGAACACTTGTGATGACAGTGGGCCCACCCAGATCAGCCAAAATAATCTCCCCATCTCAGGATCCTTAACTGACTCACATCTGCAAAGTCCTCTTTACCAAATTTCCAGGGATTCACACATGGACCATCTTTGGGAACCATTATTCACCCAAAGCAGGCATACTGTGAAATGAATATATCGTGGAGGCAAAGATGTGATGCTAAGCAGTGACAAAGGAGAAGTGAACCTCCTTGATTCCCTTATGGATTCCAACTTCTCTGACAGGAAGCTTGAAGCTTGATCCCTGGGCTGATAAATGTGGGACTCATGCCCCTTCTCTAACCCCCATAAGCTAATACACCCTATTTCCCCCAAGTCTCCATGAATCATTGTGCTTTCCTCTGTTAGACCATTTAATCACCCAACAAATATTTATTGAGCACCTACTATGTGGAAGCAATATTCTACTCACTCAGGATATATCAGTGAGCAAAACAATTGAAGGTTCTTATCCTCAAAAAATTATCACACCAGTAGGGGTAGACACAAATAAAGAAGAAGAAGGAGGAGGAGAAGGAAGGAAGGAAGGAAGGAAGGAAGGAAGGAAGGAAGGAAGGAAGGAAGGAAGGAATATGGCATATTTGAAAGTGATTAAATGCTATTTTAAAAATGAAGCTGGGGGGAAGGGTGGGGAGTGCCTATCAGGAGGTAGTTGTGATGCTAGAAGCCAAATCGGTGGTTAGGAAAGACTTAGCTGGGAATATGGCATTTGAACAAAGCCTTGAAAGGTGAGGGAGGGAGCCTCACCTTTCCTTAGATTCCCTAAGAACAGAAATAGCAAATAAGGCAAAGTCCCAGCAGAGGACCAGCGGGGGGGAGGATTGGAGCAGATGAGGGCTAGCTGGGCTGCAGGAGAATCAACAAGGGGACAGTTGCAGGAGCTGAGAACAGATCCTAATGGGATGGCCAGCCAAGGAAAGCCTTGTCACATTGGCTTGCACAGGACTGTGAGGTCCAGAGAGCAGGGACCTTGTCTCATTCTCTTTGGTGTCCCTGGCACCTGTAGAGTGTGGGCATGCATAGTTAGCGCTTGGGAAATGGGGCATGCTTTTCTCTCTTCTTGGCCGGCTTCTCCTTCCCGTCTGCATCTAGGACAGAGGCTTAATGTCTGTCACTAGATAGTGTGGAAACCACCCCCAGGCTAAGAAGTAGGAGTTGCAGGTGCCTGGGCAGAAATCCTGTGTGCTCTGCTCCCACCGTCTGCCTACCTACCCGCTCAGCAGCTAACCGACTGCCCTTCGCTCGCTCCTAGTGTCCCCGGCCAACGCCATCTCACCTCTGCCCAAGGCCCCGGCAAGCCTTTTGTCCTGTCATCGAGCCCAGCCGAAACGTGGAGGGACCGGCCGAATGTGCGGTGGGGAAGGACGTGCGGGCCAGGCGGGTCTGGGGGCGGGGAGCCAGAGGGGAGCGTGTGCGCTCGGGCCGCCGGCCGGAGGGCAGGGGGAACAAAGGGTTAAGCGATTTGCATTACTGGATGCGTGCGGCTGGGCTCCGCGGCCCGGCGAGCTGCGCGTGGGTGGTCCGGGACAGTCGCGGGCAGCAACCTATTAGTGGTATCTCGGCGTGATTTATGCAGCTGTCAAGCTGCCTTCACCGCGACAAGTGAACTGCGGCCCCGCGCAGCGCTCCTTCCGAGACCATCAGTAAATGCGGCCAAAGAGAAAGGAAAACAGCCCAAGGTGCCACCCCTCGTCCTCTGGGTCCTCTAATGACAAGTCCCCGCTATAGAAAAACATCCAGCTGCCCCCAGGAGGGCGACTCACAGAGCCCCACTGTCTGGGGCGCCAGGCCAGCCGGGAGGGCAGGGGGGCTTGGCAGGGAGCCACCCGCCACTAGCAGCAGGACTGGACAGCCCGTGGCGCGGACAAGGGCCCCGGGGGCCACGGTGACTGTGCCAGGGGTGGACGTCGTCCTGCGGCGGGGGGCGGGCGGGGGGGGAGGGACACGGGCACGCCAGCATGCCCCCCACGAGGTCCGGCAGCCTCTCCATCCCTCCAGCCACCGCCACACCTCCTTTACCCTCCGGCACAGGCGACACTGGCCTGAGAGGACCGCGCAAGGGACCCGCGTCCATTCCCACGTGAGCCCTCTCGCCTCTGCGCTCCCCATCCCGCCTGCCCGCCCGCACAGGTGACCCTGGGTCCTTCCACACCCACCAGAGGCCAGCACCACCCCCATGCCCACACTCACACCTATGCACACACCCCTGCATGCACACCCCACCACACACACCTCTACATACACACACCCCTACACACAAACACACACACACACACACACACACACACACTCCTACATATACATACACACACATACCCCTACAGGTACACACACCTACATACACCCACTAGATACACACACCACTACCACACACAGTCCTCCATACACACATATGCTCTACATACCTCTACATACACGCATGTACACACATCCATACATACACACACCTACACGCACACACCTACACGCACACACACAAACGCCTACATGCACACACGCACCTGTTATCCACAGAAGCCGTGGCCCCCAAGGAGAGGGCTATCTCTTTTATTCAGTGTTTGATTGACGCTGAAGTAGCCAAGGACATGTGCAAAGCTTTAGAGGCCTGGCGAGTGTGTGTGCCCGTGTGTGTGTGAGAGAGAGAGAAAGAGAGCATACAACAGCAGGACTGCACTTCTTAATAATGTCAGGGACTTTCATAGGCCTCTTTTCTCTCTGTTGCCAACCGGCATGTGGTGTATTGTGTTTTCGGGACAGCAGTGGAGGGCAGGTGTTCCACACTGGATTGATTCCCGGCCAGAACATTTCCGAGTGGGGGTGGCAGGCAGGGACGAATTCCTGATTGCTGTGGACACAGAGGGAGCAGCGGAAGGAGTTGTGCGCTTGCCCCCACATCGGCCAGGAACTGCTCTTCCTTCCCTCCCTTGTCCTTCAATAGCTCGGCCTTCCCTTGACTCCATAGGACCCATGGCTGCACAATGCGGGCGCCCTGAAAAGGAAACTCTAAGCTGGACTCAGAAGGACACAGGTGGCATCAGCAGCTGCATGTTCCCTGGGTCTCTGAACTTGGCAGAGCTCCTTGGACTTGGTCATTTAACAGTCCTGTCAACACAGGCGGGAAGGGACAATGGCATTTTTAATAGGCTTCCTGTTTGTTCAGAGAGGAAGCTGGTAATGCCTCACTTCAAAATGGTGTCTGGAGGTAAATGTGCCAACTGGCCCTCCAAGCACCTGATCCGCCTCCTCTTTGCCCATTCAGCCGGAAGTGTAAAAGGTTGATGGTTAGCTCAGGGCATGGCAGCTCTTGTATTTCCCACTGCCAGGGGCCTCTCAAGGACCCTTGTGCCCTTCTGTTTTCCAGGGCACCATTCTTCTGCTCTGGTCTGGGCATAAAAGGGAACAGCTGCGCTGGAAGTTGAGACTGGACCCGGCTCAGCCAACATTCCTTGGAGAATTCCCGTCTTGGCTCCCCTCCCCTGCGCCCCCATGTCCGGTTATTACAGGCAGTCCGTGGGTCCTTGCTTGGACTTTCAAATCCAAATCTTGGAACTTCTGAGTCTTGTGATCTCCTCTCTCAGGGGAATCCCTCACACCACACTGCACCTTAAAGCGTTCACACAACACAAGGGGCCTTTCTGGGATTTTTCTGGTCAGCTCCCCAGAGACCCTAGACAGAGAAAATCACAAAGAGGTGGAAAGCATTCTTTTTCTTTCCGGGTGCTCTCGAGAAAGGAGGAGGCTGGTGTTGGAAGCATAAACCATGACTGTTTGTCCGGTACTTTTCTGACATACTCTGTCAGGAGGCTATACCTGGAAATAACAGTGGATCGGGCCCCACATTGATTTTTTTCTGCTAATGCTTCCCATGTAGGGTCTTTTCAGACAAATTTATGTAAGAGTTGCTTTCTTTTCTGAAAAGCTGAGAGAAGGTAAAATTTCACACCAGAGTCACATGCTTTCTTCTGTGGGAGCTGTGAAGTCAGTTCACATCCCCACTGTTGCCACATGGCCTCAGCCGCACCTCATCCCATCCAGGTCATTGCAATGATCACTCTTTCTTCTTTCACCATAACCACCTTCCTTAAATCCAAGCAAGATCTCACTTTTCCCTCCTCTAAAATCCTCATTGGCAAACCCTCTGCCTAAGTCCCAAACTTGAGAGTGCCATTAAAAGGCCTTGACAAGGGGCGCCTGGGTGGCTCAGTTGGTTAAGTGTCTGCCTTCAACTCAGGTCATGATCCCAGGGTCCTGGGATTGAGTCCCGCGTCAGGCTCCCTGCTCAGTGGGGAGCCTGCTTCTCCCTCTCCCTCTCCTGCTCCCTCTCCCTGCTTGTGCTCTTTTGCTCTCTCTGTCAAATAAATAAAATCTTTAAAAATAAAATAAAATAAAAGCTCTTGACAAGATGGATCTATCCAGTGTCTATTTCTGTACCCTCCCGCCAGAAGATACAGCTGGCATGTGGTAAGCTGGGTCTGTCAAGAAGTAGACATCATGATGGGATTAAAAATGCATAGACTTGATTAGGGCTAACACCTCTGGAAGAGAAAATGAGGGAGTAGCTGGAGAAAACTGCAAGGACTGTCAGAATATAAGGAAAGTTTCACACACACACACACACACACACACACACACACACACACACGAAGTGAAGGAAATGTCAAGAATAGAAAAGAATGAAGGAAGGAAATGTCAAGTGAAGGAAATGTCAAGAATAGAATAGAATCTAAGAATGTTGCACTAAGGCCATCAGGGAGTGATGTCAGCCCACACTGAGGGAAATTTAACCAACAAAGGAGTTCCATGGCTTCTAGGAATGGGCCAGTCTCTGTATCCCTGCCTCACTCAGCCACTGGCTCAGAGCAGCCTATGGAAAATGCATTTGGCCTTGATGAAACCCAGCATGGATTGGTTTGTGGACTGCTCAAAGAGCAGCAGCTGGGGTCCTTGGTCAACCCCTGAAACTGGAGGTCTTCAAGGGGCACTCCCATAGCTGCCACAAGATACAAGTCAGCCAAAGAAGGTAACCTATAGTTTCCAGAACAAGCCATTTAATTCCACACACCCGTCCATTTTTTGTTCATGCCTGCCATGCTTTCTCTTCCATTCTACCACTAACTGAAATTTTACTCATCCTTCAAGGCTCCACTCAAGTACAACCTTCTCCAAGAAGCCTTTTATCTACACGAATGATACCATGATAGCATCCCTTTGGATTAGAACTAGTTGTCTGCACATCTCATCCCTGGCCTTGAGGGTGGGAACTGTTTCACTTCTCTTCATACGAAGTAGTCTGGCATTACAGCTCCCAGATTCATGCACTTATTCATTCAACAAGATTGATTGTTTATTATTATGTGCCAGGCACTATACTAGGCCCTGCTGGTCTGGCATTGTACAAGAAAGGGAAAGAACTTATTTTCCAGTCTGGGTAAGGGGACTAGCAGAAGGACAATGTTGAGAATTAAGCAATCAGCAAGAGTTGATACTACAAGACCCACAGGAGAAAGGGGATGAGAGGGCAGAGGACTGGGCCAAGGTATCATGGAGTAGATACTATGTTTTTTTTTTAAAAATGTACAGCAACAGTATATGAGGTCTTGGGAAGCTAAAGCTGGGGAGGTGAAGCTGAGAACCCTACAAAAGTTAGAACTCTCAAACGGCTACAATCCCAAATTGGGGATTAATAAATTTCAGTGGCCCCTGTTGGTCCAGCAAAATTACCAGGAAGCTTCTATCTACAATGGTTCTAGATGGGTAAAAAAGTTCTGTGTGCCTGTGTCTTAAACGACTTTAAAATTCTTATTTTAGCTATGCACATGGTTTCTGAAACCCCAAGCCAAAACCAAGAAATTAACAAAGAAATATAAAGCAAAAGCTCTTCTGAAACTAATTCCCCATTAATAATTACAAAATACTTAAGAAAACAATCCACCGTGAGTAAAAGTCAGCGGCTACAACAGATGATTAATTCATCAAGGGCTTGAGATAATAGAAAAACAATGTAATAGAAACCATAAAGTAAGTATGTTTAAAGTATAAAAGCATTTTCTTAAGTATTAGAAATATAAGGAAAGAATTAGACTCCATGAAAAATGAACCAGCAGATTTGAAAAAGAATGAATCAAAACTTCTACAAATAGAAAGCATTTTCATTAAAATTAAAAAGTGAATGGGCAGGTCGAACAGCAGATCACCCAAGATAGATTTGAAAAAATGATCAATTACAGCACAGAAAAGTAATGAGGTAGAAAATATGAAACAGATTAAGAAAACACAGATGATAGAATGAAATGGTCCAACATATGTCTAGTTGGAGTAGAAGCAATATTCAAAGAAGTAAAGTCTGAGAATTCGCTCAAATAGATGAAAGACATGAATGTTCAGATTTAATAAGCATGAATCCCATGCAGAATAAATAAAAATAAACCCACATCTAGAATAGCAACTTGAAACTGCAAAACATGAATGTTAAAGAGAAATTCCTTAAAACAATCAGAGAGAAATTACCCACAAAGAAAAAAAAATGTAACTAACATAACTCAGTAGTTACAGTGGAAGCCAGAAGACAGTGGAATATCCCAAGGGACAAAACATTCCACTTAAAATTCTAAACTCAGATAAAATTCTATACTTCATTCTGTAATCAACAGCACACAAATTAAAGACATTTCAGTCAAATAAATGCCAACATAATTTATAGTTATAATTTATAATACACAGATTCCCACTCAAAAAAGATTTGAAGGGATGTACTTCAGTGAGGAGGATAGCTGAACCAGTGCAAATAGAAGAGGTGAAGATCAGCTAATCAGCTGTTTAAAATTTAGGTAAATCTAGGGGCACCTGGCTGGCTCAGTCAGTTAAGTGTCTGACTCTTGATTTGGGCCCAGGTCATGATCTCAGGGATCATGTGGGATTGAGCCCCACGTGGGGCTCTACACTGAGCGTGGATCCTGCTTGAGATTCTTACTCTCCCTCTGCCCCTTCTGCCCCACACTACCCCCTGCCTCCCCTACCCTTGCACGCACACATGTGCTCTCTCTCTCTCTCTCTCTCTCTCTCTATATATATATATATATATATTTTAGATAAATCTAAATAAACATTGGCTATGAAATTAATAGTAATAATAATGAATAATGTAGGATAGCTTAAACCCAAATGGATTGAAAGTACTTGACAAAAATCACATGCACGCCATGGGAGGATGTCAGGGAACAGAACTGTTCAAAAAGAGGATGAACACAATAGATCTTGTCAAGATCTTGTTAGATCTTGTTCAGTCAAAGATGCATATTAAAATTCTAAGGGTGCTAAATGCAATGTGATACTCTGTATTAGATCTTGGAACAGAAAAAGGACATGAGTGGAAAAATTGGTAAAATCCAAATAAAATCTAGAGTTTAATTAACAGTAATGCATCCCTGTTGCTTTGTTCTTTTAATTTTAGCTAATGTGCCATGGTTAATAAGATGTTAACAGGGGAACTGGGTGAGAAGTACAAAAAACTCTCTATTCCACACTTGTAACTTCTGTGTAAATCTAAAATTGTTCCAGGATTAAAAAATTATTTAAAAAAATACAGACAAAAATTTTTAAGTGCAAAGGTACCCACTAAAGACTAGAATGGGAAAGTATAATCTCCCGTCAGTAGAAGGTAGAGAGAAATATAAAGAAAACTTGGTAAATCAAAATAGGAGGTAGGCAAGAAGAAACAAATAAGTACCAAAAAACATTATAGATAAAAAGCAAAAAAAAAAAAAATGAAATAAACTTAAATATCAGATTGGGGACTAAATAAGATAAAAGCAAAAATTAATGAATTACAAAACAGAAAAGATAAGTGAATTGATAACATGAAGATCTAGTTCTTTAATCAAGAAGGAAGAAAGGAAAGAAGGGAAGAAGGAAGGGAAGAAATCATTAGGTAAACAAGTATTTTTTTTAAAGAGGAGAAAACAAATAGACAAAATTGGAAAATAACCTCAGATGGAGAAGAAATTTGGAAAGCTGCGAGGGCATCTACTCAGCTCCACATAGATCAACTTTCTTTGAACACCTGGGTGATAGAATTCTTCCTTTGTCCTCCACATTCTCTTTTTGGCCCCTCCTCCTTGTATGCCCAGAAGGTTGATCTGAATGGACCACATCAAGCCCTCTGGCTTCCAGTCAGTTTTAGGTCCAACCAATGGAAAGGCACGAGAGGAGATTCTTCCTCTCAGTTCCCTTCCTCAACCAAAGGACATGCCACATTGGTTTTACTTTTAGTTTTGGGAAAGGCAAATTGAAAAACCAAGAGACAGGTCCCTGCATGGGATCACCAAGAGTCCCTGCAGGATAACAGGACAGACCTGGGGGCCAGTGAAATCCACCTCTGTGTGTTCTGGCTGTGTGGCCTTGGTTTAGTGAGTCCCTCATATGTACCGAATCAGGCTGCTATAAGAGGAAGAGACACACAAAGCTAGAGTAGTAATGTATGTGACCCATAGAGATAATGTTTATAAAGGCTCAAGAGATAATGTAAGTAATCAATACATATGATAATTTGGAACTTTCATAGGAATTCTTTCTTACGCCTTGGCCATGTTGCTCTTATTCCCTATCCTTTCCCCTTCCTGAGGGATTAAACTGTAGATAATGAAAAAGGCATTGAAAACTGACAAGAACATAAATAAGAAAAAAGCAGGAACCAGAAATTTCACTGTCAAAATGATTGTCAGGCACATACAGAAAGGCTTTGAGCCACTGATCCACTTGATCCCAGCAAGGAGAGCCTAGAGCCTTGGTCCTCCATCTATGTATCCATGGTTACACTCAAAAACTGAAATGAAAATATGTTCAAGATTTGGGGGATCAGGCTCGTTGCAAATTGAAACTTTCATCACTTTGATACAGAGAATGAACAAATGAACGGACAGGTGAATGAATGAACACATGGGTGGATGAATGAATGAATGAATGAGTCAGTAAACAGTTGATACAGGACACTGGTAAAAGTCCTGTAGAGAACAAACACCCAAGGTGTTCTGGTGGTACTTTCTCAAGTAGGAAAGATGGCCATCTGCAGGCAACGGATCATTTCCCTGAGCTCAGGCACAGGTCAGGAACAAGGGAGTTTTAATCATCATTCCTCTTCTCATTATTTTTTTACCTTTTCCACATCATTTCTGCCATTTCTGGCAAAGTCCAGTATTTCCAACATGCCCAGATTTGGTCGGTGAGTTCCTCACAGAAATATAGAACACACAGAGGCCCCTCTATGTAGAATGAGCATTTGATTCTCCTGTTCTCTTACACCGTTGTTTTTTTGTTTGTTTTGTTTTTCTGTTTAGGCTTTTAGGTGATTTCAGGCCTCAGTAGAATCTTCACCGAGAAGAGGAGAACTCAGGCATGTGGGGAAGTGCAGAAGAGCCAGTTGGTGCAGCCTATGTGCAGCTCTGGGGAAGGGACTTTCATGACCTTGTTCATCTCTCCGGATGCCACGTCATGAGCCGGCTTTGTTCACGTCACCCAACATCACTGGCAGCACATTGGGTCCTGCCTCGGGCCACCAATGGAGCACTGCAGAATCTCTTTTCTTGTCTAGGTCACAGACCCTAAAGATCTCAGGACACCAGGACCATCCAGCTCCAAGGGATAGAGCTCAAAACTCACTTTCTCCTCTGAGGTGAACTTTCCTCGTAAAACCAAATGAAGCCTCATAAAATAATTTCTTTCCATGACTCAAAAGTAGCATTGCCATAACACACACATAAATCTGGCAAGCTCCCCCTTTGAATCACGTCCCATGATATAAAAGGCAATTATTTCTTTAAACCACCTCGTGTCTGTCTCTCCAATGTGTTTACAATGTGAGTCACTTCATCCAGTGATGTACGCAGTAATAAAATATTTGAGAAGGAAAAATAGAAGGCTCCTCCCATCTCCTGGGTGTTTCCCTCTGAAAAGCCTCTTTCCACGGAGCTGTCTCCTGTGTCCAACGTGTAAGTGTGATGCGGACACAGAGTCTAGACGTGGAGGGCATTTAGCAGTTTGAACTATATTTGAAATGTTTTCCTCTTTGCCAGACCCCGATTTTGATCCTTTTTCTCTCTCTTTTTTTTTAAGGATTTTATTTATTTGACAGAGACAGACACAGTGAGAGAGGGAACACAAGCAGCAGGGGGAGTGGGAGAGGGAGAAGCAGGCCTTCCGCGGAGCAGGGAGCCCGAAGGAGGCTCCATCCCAGGACCCCGGGATCATGACCTGAGCTGAAGGCAGCTGCTTAACGACTGAGCCACCCAGGTGCCCCTACCCTTTTTTTCTCTTAATTATGCCAGTCTACAGAAAGAGAGATAACCCCAGGGATCCTGTCACCTTTTAGGTATAAAACAAAGGAGTTTTGCTTATTTATTTTCACTTTTTTTTT
Organism: Eumetopias jubatus; assembly: GCF_037043125.1. Classification (NCBI taxonomy): domain Eukaryota; kingdom Metazoa; phylum Chordata; class Mammalia; order Carnivora; family Otariidae; genus Eumetopias; species Eumetopias jubatus. Next base: position 27,196,779 of record NW_028274821.1, on the reverse strand, counting down.
TTTTTTTTGCTCTTCCGTATTCTCCCCCAAAACTTGGATTTGCAAGGGAGGGGCTTCATCTCTCACTAAGCAAAATTCATTCCTACTTTATTATAGTCATGTATATATACATACATATGTACACATATATACATATATATGCATTTTATTTTTTCTTAAAGATTTTATTTCTTTATCTGAGAGAGAGAAAGAACACGAGCAGGGTGAGGGGCAGAGGGAGAAGCAGGCTCTCCGCTGAGCAGGGAGACCAACGTGGGGCTCCATCCTGGACTCCGGCATCATGACCTGAGCTGAAGGCAGACACCCAACTGACTTAGCCACCCAGGTACCCCTATATATGCATTTTAAAAGATAAGTTTTGAGGGGTGTCTGGGTGGCTCAGTTAGTTAAGCATCTGACTCTTGATCTCAGCTCAGGTCTTGACCTCAGGGTCATGAGTTCGGACCCCACACTGGGCTCCACGCTAGGTGTGCAGCCTACTTAAAAAAATAAAATAAATAAATAAAAGATGAGCTTTGCAAAAAGTGAGCTAAAAGAACTTACACCTTTTGAGCTCAGTGGTGCTTTAACAATGAAATATAAACTACAGGGTAATGAAATGAATACAGTCCTGAGGAGAAAGACCTATCATGGCTGGGTCCATCCTTCTCCAATCGCACCTCCCTTTGTGTTCAGGGGACACTATTTGAGACTGTGTTGATTTTATGAACTGTAACCCCCAAAGAGGGAGACTTACCCAGGTTCTAGAGCCTGAATTCTGTGTCACACACCTTTCCACCACTCATGCAGTGATCTTTCCTTCCCTCTGAGCATTGCTCTGGGCCAGGCCCCTGTTCAGCTGCCCAGCTCTGTAGTTCCCAAGTGTTTAAAAAAAAGACACCCACTAATCCCATTATTAATATTAGCATTAATCCCATTGGCATTGTGGAATCTTCTGAAGGGTGGAAAATTCTGAAGGGTAGTTTTCTGCGTGGGAGCTGTGATCAGGAATGCTGGGTGCAAGAGGAGAAATCATCGAGGTGTCCCCAATGATGTGATTATCCTTCTAAGTTTATTTATTTTTTTCCTCCTAAGTTTAGAGAGGTGAGGTTTCTCTGATGTCAGTTTCCTCCTCTGTGAAATGGAAATAATAAAACTCATCCCCGTAGGGGGTTGAATGAAACAACTCATGTCTCACCTCTACTTCCACGAGTCACACTGGTACACACCAGATGTTCAATAACAAATAGTAATTTCCTTCCCCTTTTCTGGAATTTGCACCCTTTTTTCATCAGCTACTTGATGAGCTAACTTCAAATTTGGACACTGCACTTTCTTTCACATTATCATCTCTGAACAAAACATATTTCCAGCCTAACGTTAGAGTGTGTTTAAGGATTGGCATCATTAACCCAAGGCCCTTTCCCTGGTTACAACAAAAGGCAACATAATTTTTCCCGTTGAAAAAACCGTCTTGGATGTCAGTTCAACCACTGGACATTTATTGACTCTGTGATGGTGCTGGGCACTGTGCTGGATACTTGAGAGGCAGAAATGCCTTGAAGATGTTGTAATGAATGAAGCTCGTATTCTGGGATAACATCAAGCATCCCCATTCCTTTCCTCACTGAATGAATCACAGCCGGTGTCTTCAGTACAGCTTTTGGAGAAATGTAAAGTTTTCAGAAAATCTGCTGCCATAAAAGAAAAGAAAATCCTGTACTGGGCTGTTGGTTGGCAAATGATGGGAGCAGGTGGGGAGAAACTGCAATGGATCCAACTCACTTTTTATTCCTATAGACAAACTAAGTCTCTTGACGTGTTTAGGAAGATAAAATATATCACATGCAGCTGGACAAAAGTTTTTAGCATAGAAGTTTCCACCCTTTTTTCCTCCCTTCCTCTTGCAGAACCAAGGAGGGGAGAAGGGGGGGAGGCAATAACATGCACCATATTTAAGGGAGAAAAGCCAATGAGAGAAGAGAAAGAAGGAATGTGCATTACATGGATTGCTTGTAAGAGGACCCTGTTCTGTGTATTAACTTCTAAGGCAAATATGTCCAAATTTAATATATCGTTACACAGAATTGTATATTGAGGGGCTTTAAGAAATCTAACCATGTGCTGAGGTTTGCCGGTTTACAATAAGTTGGCAAAGGTATGAGAACCCAGGAAAATGCCAACATTAGGGTTAAAAAGGAACACTGTCGGTATCATCCACGGTACGAAGCAGAGAGGAAACATTTTCTCACTTGTTTGAGGTGGTGCTGCCCTGGTGCCCCCAGGTTTGAGGTGCTCTGCCCATCATATGATGGGTGCATCCCAGAGAGCCTGCCCCTAGCAGACACTGCCGTTGAATGTGACTCTTCAATACCAAGGCCTGGAGCTCCTGCTTGCTTTGTATTATGGAGAAATACAGTAACAGTGTCTTGTGATCACTGGGCAGATCATTTCTCTGCCCTGTACTCCCAGGGACTTCTGCCTTAGATTTAGAGTCAAGAAGATTCTGGGGAGCACAACTAATTTGCTAAAATTCTTCCAGGGCCTCAGTAGGCCCTTTTCTTTCTTCTGCCCTTCAACAGAAGTCCTCTGAGATTTTCACTGAAGCTGGAGCCCTCAGAGAAGGATTTTGACCAAAATGAACTGGCTGAGGGGCGCCTGGGTGGCTCAGTTGCTTAAGCGACTGCCTTCGGCTCAGGTCATGATCCTGGAGTCCCGGGATCGAGTCCCAAATCGGGCTCCCTGCTCAGCGGGGAGTCTGCTTCTCCCTCTCCTGCTCCCCTTTCTCGTGCGCGCTCTCTCTCTCTCTCCTTCTCTCTCTCAAATAAATAAAATCTTTAAAAAAACCGAACTGGCTGATTCAGATCCATGATGCCCAAGGGAATTGACATTCTAAGGAAGCACTGTGGTTGGATGCAGAGACCATCCTACATACCAACGCATTCCATAATGTACCTTGGGTATTTTCAGAATTTTTAACTGCAACTCTTTCTTGTAGTTTTCTTGACTTTTACTCAAAAGACTGCACCAAACTTTGTCTTTCCTTGCTTCTTTTGGGGAAAAAAAAAAAAAAAGACTAAAGACTATAGTCTATAACAAGATCATAGACTATAGACCAAAACAACAGGGCTTGGCTTTTTGGCCTCTATAGACAGGGAAGGCATTCAGTCTTGTGTTGTCCTCATGATGTAGGGCTGGGCTATGGCAAGTTCATGGCTCTGCACTTAAACTGATGGTCAGCAAAACACACTTTTCTTCTCCCTGTTTTTGATATATTTCACAATTGATATACTCCATGGGTCTGGTGTTATTTCAATTCTTTTTGCTTTTTGGGTGACTTTTTCTCCCTTACACAGAACTTGTCATCTATTCACATTGCTGAATAGACTGAATTTTCTGTCCCCATAAAATTCGTATGCTGAAATCTAACTCCCAATATGATGATATTAGGAGGTGTGGTCTTTGGGAGGTGGTTAGGTCATGAGGGTGGAGCCCTCAAAAATGAGATTAGTACCCCTATTAAAGAAACCTCAGTGAGCTCCCGAGCCTCTTCTACTATGCACACAATGAGAAGACACTGTCTATGACCCGTGAAGTGATCCGCACCAAACATGGAATCTGCTGGTGCTTTGATCGTGGACTCCCAGCCTCCAGAACTATAAGAAGTAAATTTCTGTCATTTAGAAATCATTCAGTCTGGGCTATTCTGTTAGAACAGCCCAAATGGACTAAGGCATAGAAATGCATTATCGTCCCATGGGTGACACTGATGTGACACAGGCAAAGGCACAGCATAGGACAGCCCCAGGACCACAGATCAGGGACTATCCAGCAGGTTCCTCATCAGCAGGGGAAGCTCCCAGATTTCAGGACCCTAAGACACTGTGCTGTTGCCAAAAACATCACTTGATGGGGTACGGACCCCATGGGGCCATTGAAGAGACTTGCGCTCCCCATTCTCAAGGAAGACATTCTATTCTCCAGCTGATACTGTACTGAGGTTGTTTTATTGGATGTTTACAACATCTGACAATCAGCTAAATTGACTTGACTGTCAAGACAGAAGGGTGTTTGAGGGATGACTAATGCTTTAAGTGGCCAATTCATCAGTAAATGCTTTTTATCTTCTGGTGATTCTCTATATAACTTCATATCGGTAGAGACTTGATTAGAAAGGACAATAGATTGAGGATGCCCTTAATCTGGAAAAGTGATTGATTGATTGATTGATAGGCGGGCATTAATACACCATAAAATCTTTTAATGCCTTCCATCCCCAGAAGCCACTGCCAACATTAAAAAGTACTCCCCTCAGTGCCAAGTAATCTCATGCCTCGACCGGAATGTCGTAACGGTGCTGTTTATCATTATGGTGGCTTATAATGAACGGAAACTGTTTCTAAGTAAGTCTTCCTCTTGCACAATTTTTAAAAATTAATTTTGGGAATTCAGTGCCAGGTAAACAACTTGCCTCAAACATGTTTTTCATCTTTCAAAACTATTTCACAATTCTACATTTTTCTAATATTCCCTGTGAGAGGCAGGGAGGAGGGAAGGTCTTCAAAAGGAGAAAACCATTTTTCCCACTTGTTTTTCCTGGACTTTCCCGTCTCTCAGCCAAGGTAGTAGCCCTACTGTGTTCTCCCTTCCCTCCTCCCCATTCTGTCTCCTCTCCTCTTCAAGACCAGCTTCTAGCCTCAACTCCCTGGCCTTTCTCCCAAACAGCAGAAGGCCATCAGACTCTTCTGCTCAGCCTGTTGTGTTTGCACTCATGCTCTTCCACGGACCATTGAGACACGGCAAAAATGGCCACACTGACACCTTGGGAAACAATCCCGTCTTTGTCACACTTTCCATGTCAGTTCACCTTTGCATAGTCTAGGCGACTTACATACTGCTCATCTATTCTGTAAGGTTTATAAAATCTTTTTCCTTCTCAAACAGAAAACTATGTCCTGTCAAAAAAAAAAAAAAAGCAAATCTAAAGAAGTTCAAGATCCGTTCCTGTTAGAAACAGACACTTCATGACATTTAAGTGGAAGCTAAACTTGGGGGAATCAGTGCTTCTACCCTAACTTTTTACAGTGTGGACAATCGGAACCATGAATGCTTTGAGCCCCAGATTGGCTATCAGATGAACCAGAGACCAAAATCTACACCAGAGCTTTGTGGCTCCTCAGCCGTGGGCATTTACACAAACTCATGTGCGCACACACATGCACACACACAGTGAAGGCTGAAGGTTTCCAAATTTTTTAATTTATCCTACTTTAGCCTAAAAAATCTAATGTTCTTTTTGTATGACTATATTGCATAGACAATGACTGCTAACAAATCAACTCTTTCTCTTCATTGCAGGATAGGAATTCTAGTTCAGTTATAGTGAACGTTACTATGATTATACACATCACACACATACACACACATCTAGATAATATTTAGAACAAAACCAAATGTTTACATAATAAATCATTACCTGTCTGTGCAAACAACATATTTTTCTATGACGGGAAGTAATAGAGCAAATTTGTCTTTCTGACTTTTGCTGACCCACTACACAGAGGATTTCTTTTTCCTGAACAAGGGCTTCATCTGTGACCTTGCTCTTGAAGATAAAGCAGTTTGCAGACAGCTCAAGACAGAAGCAGTCCCTTGTCCCCTGCGTGCCTGCGAAAACCCCTCCTCCTGGGTCACTAGGAGCTTCCTTGTCGGCCTCTTTCTTGGCAGAGTCACCTGTCGGTGGGCACATGGCCTGGCTTCGTGGAGAAGATGAAAGAAGGTTGATGAATTGGGTGGTTATCATGGTTGTGTCCCCAGGCGGGGGCAACTAAGCACGTCTACGTATTGCAAAATAAATATAATGAACAGCCCTTTGAGTCAGCAGCAGTGGGCTTGGCACGTGGGGCCCCTCACACAGGGCTGATCCTAATGTCCCAGGGCTGGTCAGCTGTCAGTTACAGCAGTGGTTTGACCCACTGAGGCCCAAGGCGGGGGCTTCCTCTTTTTCTCCCACCATTGCCTGATCCTCTGCCTGACTCACATGGTGTGTCCCCGCCTCCCCAGAAATGTGAAAAGGCCAGCAGAGGACCTGAACCCTTCTGCTCTGGCTGCATGCACCTCCCCCTCCCTTAGCTTCCACTTGCATGACTTCCTTTCCACTGTATTTGTGATTTTGTCCCATGGCATGACTGCAATTGCCAGCAAAATGGGAACACTGAGATTCATAGATATCCAGTTTATATGAAAATACTGAGCACAAGGCAAAAGCATCTGATGTGTTATCTCAATTGTCCACCAACTGTTAGCTAAATGCCTGCCTGAGGCAGGTTACAAGGCTGCTTATTTCATGAATACGCATGTTTCCAGAGTGAGATTGAATGATTTCTCCAGATTCATATAAAGAGAAAGTGGCAGAGCCGAGTCACAAACCCAAGTCCGATTCCAAATGCTGGGTCTCTTTTATTAGACCATACTCTACTTTTTTCCTTTACTTTTTCATTAAGGTGAAATTCATGTTAACATAAAGTCGGCTATTTTAAACTGTAAAATTCAGTGGCATTTAGCACATGCACAGTGTTATGCAACCACTACATTTGTCAAGTTCCAAAACATTTTCAGCACCCCAAACCAATAGTGACAACGACTAGCCTGTTTTCTGTCTCGCTGGGTTACCTACGCTGGATATTTTGTACAAATAGCATCAGACCGTAAGTGACTTTTTGTGTATGGCTTCTTTCACTTAGCATCATTTTTTGAGGTTCACCTGTGTCATAGAATGTATCAGTACTTCCTTTATATGATTCCTTCATGTGATTGAAATATTCCACTGTGTGTCTAGACCACAACTCGATTATCCATTCTTCCATTGATAGACGTGGACACTTGGATTGTCTCCACATTTTGGCTATTGTGAATAATGCTGCTGTGGACAAGCATGTGCATGTATGTGTTTGAGTCTCTGTTTTCAATGCTTTGGGTGTATAGCTAGAAGTAGAATCACTGGGTTGTATGGTAATTCTATGTTTAACTTTCTGGGGAACCACCAAACTGTTTTCCACAGTGGCTGAACCATTTTACATTCCTATCAGTGATGAATGGGAGGTTCCAATTTCTCCACATCCTCTCCAACAACTGTTATTTTCCTGTCTTTAACTTTTTTTGTTGTTATAATTTTCCTAGTGGGTGTGAAGTGGTATCTCCTATGGTTTTGATGTGCATTTCTCTAGCGACTACTGATGTTGAGCAACTTTTTGTGTGCTTATTGGATATATATATATATATATATGTCTTCTTTGAAGAAGTCTACTCAAGTCCTTTGCCCCTTTTAACTGGATTATTTGTTTTTTTTCATTGAGTTGTAGGAGTTCTTCATATTCTGAACACTAGACCCTTATCAAATATGCAATTTGGAAATATTTTCTCCCATTCTCTAGTCTGTCTTTTCACTTTCTTGATAATTCCTTTGACGTGCAAGTTTTTAATTTTGAAGCAGTCCAGTTATTCATTTTTTCTTTGGTTGCTCATGCTTTTTGTGTCATTGTACTTCTTTTTTACCCAGAGTACCTAGATTACCACCAGACAATGAGTAGGAAGTTAATAAATGTTTGTCATGTGGTTTCCTATATTTGGCTGAAGAGAGTGATAACTGACTTCCCATCCAACTCAAACATTCTAGAGTTCTAAGGCTGTTTACAATCATATTTCAGATATACCCTAATTTCCCAAGACCAACAGATTGTGTCTCATTGCACTCTTAGAAAAGTCATTAAAATATACATTAGTCTTGGTATATGTCTCTTTTACATGTTCATATGTTTATATGACACATGTTTTTAATGGTATATATGTTTTTTACATGTTTTACGTGGTATACATGTTTTCCTTTCTAAGAAAGAAATGACAAGTTGCTGGTCCCTTGCTTAGGAATCTTCAATGTCTTTTCTGTTGTTCTTGGCTACTCAACAGTTCTGACCTTTCAGTACACTTTTCTCAGGCATAAATCACGAGGGGGAGGGAGGAACCTGAACATTTAATCGTGTTATAATTGCTCTTGGACTGCTTTGCCACCTCCAGCTTGTTATTCCCAAGGAAATGATACCATTTCAATCTTTCTGTGGTGATTTATGGCTACGCTTTGCAGGAAAGCAATTTATGTGGCTAATAAATCCAAGATGAATTTCCCTGGTACGTGATGGAGAGGACTGTCAGCATTTGCTTTGTCCTTTGTTATTCTCCATCTTCAAGAGGATGGCATGGACAATTATCACTGCCGAGAACAAGCTCCGTGGTACTACTACTTTCCACCTTCACCAGCCCCTAATCAAAGCTGCACAAGAGTTCCTTGCACAGTTCTTATGCTAATCATGGTGAAAGATCCAGTGGCTTCTCATCTAATGCCCACTTTGGAATGCTCACATTCATATCGGCTAGTTCTTTAAAAAGTGATTCCTCAATCATTTGTGCAAACTAATTCAAATAATATATGGATCCATCTTCAGGGCAGGGAAATATACATATTTTATAACTGTCAGCCCCTTTGCAAATAATGAGGGAAAAAAACTAATCAGTCAGATCCGGAGAAAATATATGAAATGGTTGTAATGTAAAGCATTACGCTTGAGATATGCAAAGCCGGATATAGAGAAAGATTTCACAAAATCCTTATTATTAGTTCTTCAGGAAGTAGAGTCCCTCATATAAATACTGAATGTATTCTTAGACCTGTACTAATCACATTTTAATGACAGCAGAGGGACTTCTAATCTAAAACAACATACGAAAACTTAAAACATACAAGCAAAAAAAAAAAAGAAAAGAAAAGAAAAAAACCTTTGTACCTAAGTTTCCTCATCTTAAAATGGGGTTAATGCTAATACCTATTGCAGAGTTGTTGAGGGAATTAAATAAGTGAATGTGTGTAACACATTTTAAAAAGTGACTAGCACATAATAAGTACTTCATAGATTTTGGCTACAATTTTTTAAAGATTTATTTATTTATTTTAGAGAGAAAGAGAGCATGAGTGGGGGGAGGGGCAGAGGGAGAGAGAGGCAAAGAAGCAGACTCCCCACTGAATGTGGGGCCCAATGAGGGGCTCGATGCAGGACTCAATGTGGGGCTCGATGCATGGCTCAATCCCAGGACCCCCAGATCATGACCCGAGCTGAAACCAAGAGTTGAAGGCTTAACTGACTAAGCCACGGAGGCACCCCAGATTTTGGCTACTATTTTTAATCCTTTATCTTAGCAATATAATAGAGTAGAAAAAATGGAGACAAATGGGGCCCTTTTGAACTGCAGCTTGTTTTTCTTCTGCATCCATGTTTTTGTTGGATGTCTTTTGTTCCTTCTCTAGACAGGCTTCATTTGTGTGTATGTGTGTGCATGTACCAATTCATGTGTGCATGCAAGCCACAATAATGGGAGTGAGTAACATGATTCTGACAACTACGTCTGATCGGAGGGGCCAAATACTGGAGATACTAGAATTTATAGCCAATTCAGTCAGCAACAACTAGGAAAATAATTTCCTTAAAATCAATCACATGTGTTGTATTTCATAATACTTCACCATTGTCTCTAGCCTGGCATTTACCACAGGGTGCTGACTTGCTTTTTGTGTCTTTCTCCATACACATCCTTGCTCTACCCAGATGGAGACAGAAAACCTGTCTTATACTTCCTGGTTTCTCAAACCCACATGACTACACAAAATGGCTGAATGAACAAGTGAAATAAGAAAGAAGTGCTCCTGAAATAGGCCACTGTTACTGATGTGTTAGAACTGTGAGCCATATTCATTGGAGAAATCCCTTCATGCCTGGTAAGTACTTTCCCCTAGCTTCCCACAGAATCAGATTCCCAAGTTACGGAATTAGAAATGGGATAGCAGTGGGAGTATTGGAAAAATTACTTCTTTTTAGTGGAATAAGAGAGTCAGAATGAGCTTTAAAAGTCATCTAAACTAGCCAGCTCATTTTATAAGAGGAGAAAATAAGGCCCAGAGAGTGAAGTGCTTTGCTTAAGGCCACATAGCTAGTTAGCCTCAGAGCTGGAAACAGGAACCTATACTATCACCACACATTTGACTGAACATCTTCAGTCCATTGTGGGCTCTAATACACTTCCTTTATTTTTATAATTGGCTTTCCCATGACACAATCCCAATGTTTTCTTCTCATCTGTAAAACTCCTCAAAGAACCAACCTGGCAAATTATATTGTGCATTCAACTAAAAAAAAAATTGAATGGTAACTCACAAGTGGGAGAGCATGCTGGCCAATTATGTTTTAAAAAAAAGCAGAAATAATCAAATCTGCTTCCATTTCAATGAAGGAATAGGAGCTGTAAAAATGCAGGCATACTTGTGATTTAATGAAGTCCAAAAGAGAAATGATAGCAACAAAAATCTGAGACTTCAGGAAGTGTCTGGCCAACTATCAATCAGAGGGAAGAATTGCCCCTTGCAGGTAGGGGTGTCTGATTTAACCACTGAAAATAAAGGACACCCAGATAACCTTGAACTCCAGATAAAAGATAATTTTTAGTCCTAAATATTGCATGGAACATACTTGTACCAAAAAAACTATCCATTATTTATCTGTAATTAAAACTTAACTAGGCACCATGCATTTTATCTGGCAATGTTCTTTGAAGGGAAATTGGCACTTCACACAGTTGGGCTATGGTCCTGTCTTAATTCCCTGTGCCTAGAGACATGTTACTCTACTGAGAGAGTTCTATGGAACAAACACATCATCTCAGAAGGGAAAACCCCAGCAGTTAGGGAAGAAGAGGATACCTGCTTGTCAACATGATCAGCTGTCCCATCCCAGGCACCCAACGGAGTCAGAGATGCATCCTCCCATCCCTCCTCCTTTCCATTGTGGAAGCTAGCTACATAGAACATGTGCATTGTTCTGTGCCACCAATGAGGACCTGAATGCATTTTACCTGGGATAGAACATCTTTATTTAAATCAACCCTTGAAATACACACACACACACACACACACACACACACACACAAATACACAAACACAAAGGCACACAAACAGTGTGCTATCCCATTTCTAATTCCCCTTACTGCAAAAGGCCACTCTTAAATTAAAACTGTATTGCTTTTCCATCACAGTTTTTTGAAACTGGGATTTATGCATGTGATTAAGGTACATATATGTATATATATCTTAATCACAGCCTGGCACAAAAGATCACAAGTATTTTTAACTGTTTTCAATGACAGAAATCTGCATTCCCTCCTCACGGCCCAAATTTCACCCCCCTCAACGAACTGAGTTCAATTTAATTATAGCCTTTGTTTTAACCCTCACTACTTGGTGCTTAAGACAACAACAAAAACCAAAAGGACAAAAAAAAAAAAAAGCTGGCATAAAGTTTTGTTTCAAATAATTTGAGAAGTATCTTCATATAGACTTTGTCCCTATTATACTTCCAACTGTAACATTAAAGACTCTCCAGGGGAAATACCTCTGTTATGACCACTTAGAAATACATTAATATTGTGTCTTTCCTTTGGAAACTTGAAAGGACCCTTAAAGGTCTCTAAATACTCTATCAGAGCCTGGCTCTTCTAGATTATTTATGAATTACATAAGAACTATCTAAAATTCCATGACAAAGACAGTGGACATGCCCGTATATGTGCAGCTGGTTAATGCTCATGGATTATTCATGAAACACCACCATTCCAAATTGGTCTAAAGGAAACAACAAGACAAAGGACTCAGCAACAGGCTTGACTTGCTGGAAATCTGATCAAATGAAGTTAGTGTAGTCATCAGAACTAAGGCCCTCAACAGATCTGATTTCTGATGCATTTCAGCTGAATCTTAGCAGCAAATAAGAAGCAGCTGCTATTGCTAATGCTATGACAGTAACAACTAAGGGAGATTCATTTCTTCCAGATTTACAGGTCTTGAGTAGTCAAGAACATTCAGTGACATGCCCTCAAAAACTCATGGATATGAGCTTGACCACAGGGCCCTTAATGGGGAGCCAGTTTATTTTTTAGAAGAGACAAAGCCTGGAAATAATGCAGTATTGCACATCTGAGGATGGGTCCCAACAGAACCTTGAGGGTCTTCATCAAGGGAAATGGCAAAGCTAACTATCCAAGACAGTATGGAGCTTCTGGGTCATTGCCTTATTTCAAATCCAAGCTGGGTTTTAGTGTTTTCTTTTTGCAAAATGGGGCTGAGATACACAGAAAGGGTGATGGCCTTTGTAAGAGGAAGGTGTGGGTGTGGCACAGACCCCCAAGGTCATAAAGAATGCAGAGGTTTGGATCAGTGCTTGAAAACCAACTCTCAAACTGGGATCCAGTGTGGAAGGAGCCACTGATTGCTAACACAGATGGTAATGGTCTGCTTTCTCCTGGCTAGGAGCTGGGTAATGAGTTGTCTTGAAAGGCAGGAGAGAGAATAAGACATGATCAAGAGAGAAAGAGGGAGATCCCCACTGTAAAGTAGGAAGTGGTGCAAAATCACAATGATATATTTGTCACCAATGTGTTACTGGCACATGGATGGAGCACCATCTATAACGGATGTGCTGCGGGCGGTGGGGGGGGGTGTCCAAGATGGTGGCAAAGCTGCCTCATCCAAAATCATGTCCCTTTCTGGGGCAGCCCAGATACAATTTCTGACCCATTCTAGCCCAAGTTGGGGCCACTCTGAAGGGGCACTCTAGCTTCCAGAGCTCCCATGGAGGCTCCTGAGACTGCCATGTGCCTGCACTCTATCCACTCCTGATTGCTTCTCCTCCCTTTTGGCATTCTCCTTCCCAAGGGCACTCCTTAATAAATACCCCATGAACCAAATTCCCTCACAGAATCTGCCTCCTGACCTGCAACCATCTACATCTGGGACTTCCCTGACAACTTTCTATGGTAAACTTGCTAAATCTCCTGCTAAACCATTGGATTAGGCTTGAACAATTCATTTCTCATGCCTGAAAAATAATCCATAGGAAACTTGGGTCATCAATTTGTTGAGGCATTTGACTCAAGAGTGTGTGTTTCTTGGATATAAGAATTATTAACACTAGGGCAAACTGTTATCAAATAAAAAGAAGCAGCATAGAAAACCAGAGTGGATACATGTGGTAAAGGGAGAACTCTGTTCGTTGTTTTCTGTTTTTTGTTTTTTCAGTTGTATGACTCATTGTGGCCATGGAGACCTGACTAAATGTGATCTTTCTCAGACTTTTAAAATTAAAAGCCAGGATGAGGAATACTGTTCAAATACTGTTTTCCATAAATCACCCTTTATCTCCACTCGGAAAGTTCAGAGAAGGAGGAACGTATATTCTAAGAAAAGGGCAGAACCTTTTCCCCCGTTGCCCCCACCCTTGTGCTCTTTTGGAAATACAAACCTGAGTATTAACGTCAGGGCCACCCTGAGTGCTGAGAAGCTCAGCACCGCCCCCCCCCGCTTTCTTGACTCTCTCACAGCAACTTCCGGGCAGACCTTCCTCCATGGCTGCCCACTGGCATAGTCGTGGAAGAGGCAAAGCTCCATATCTGAGCTTGAACCTGCTCTCACCTGTTAGCTGTTGACCAGCACTTAGGCACAGGAGCCTGATTTTGAAGCGACGGGGACTCCTGGAGACCATCGGCAGGCAAGCCAAGCATCCCTGAAATGAGAACACACTAGAAACTGAGATGCTCCCTGTGTTCTGACACTGAACTTGGCGTCAGTCGAAAACTGAGAGGCTAGGAGGGACCAAAACTTGGCACTTGTTCTTGGAATATTCGGGCATCTCTGGGCTGAGCCCGGTCACCACCTGTCACTTCTGCGAAGCAGCCCTCAGGACATGCTATACTTCCGCCTTTTGTTTTAGGGATCATGTTTCTTAGATGGCTTTTCAACAAAGGTGGTCTTCTTGGCCAACACTCCCAGCAGGACCACTGTTAGCCTGAGATGATACCACCGAATAGTTGTGCACACATCACAGCCCTCACTGCCAGGAGAGAGGGGGTGGAGGAGGACCGTGAAAGAAGGTGATGGAATCCGGAAGGCAGAGCAGGAAATGCTAGATCGAATTTCTTTTCCACTCCAGCCAGAACAATGGTGTTCCCTAAACATCTCAGAGTCAGGCACAGTGAAGCCAAGGGCAGTGGGGCCAGAGTGACCAAGAAGACTGTCTACCAGGAAGAATGCTGAGGAATAAGAGGGGCTTTGGCAGAGATGCTCACATGCCTGATGCCAAGTCTGGGGTCTCCTTGGAAGGAGGTCATTCTGATTGAGAAAAACCCTTTATCTCTGCTTCCCCACTTTCAGATATATAAGGATTACTAAGTATTTTTTTAAAAAGCTGTTCATGGATCCTGCTCCTAGAGTTTCTGATCTGATGAGTATGGAATGAGAGCCTGGATCATCTAGTTTATTGATATAATTATTTTAAAAACAAGCCCTAGGTGACTAAGAAGCATGGACCACCATTTGAGAAACAAAGCTCAGATCTACAGGGAGATGTTTCCCTTAGTAGTTTTAACATATGCTTCCCAGCCAGCAAGCCAGTCTGGATTATTTGCATACGGGACTATCTTCAACTCTGGAAAACTCAGTAGGATTTGAACAAACATAGTCATTCTAAAGGGAGTAGAATGGGAAGTAACAGTCATTAAGCTCTAACTACACGTTAGAAACTGTGCTGCCAGTTTCGTCTACTATTAGTTTATTTCACTTTATAAGATGCGTAAGTAAAGAAGCATCTCAGTTTTATAAATGGAGAAACTGAGGCTTGGAGAAGTTAAGTAAGGAATTGGCCCAAAATCACCAAGCTAAGAGAGCAAGGATTTAAACCCAAGTGTATCTGGCTCTGAAAGCAAACCTGCCTGAGTGTAAGAATCTTCCATGGCTTGTTCAAAATCTGATTCTCGGTGCACTCCCCTGGGGAGTCTGGTTTCACATCTTCGCGGTAGAATCCTGGATTCTGTATCTGTGGCAGTTACCCCTAGAAGGTTCTTTCTGTGAGAATTAGGAAAAGACTGCTGCTGCACCCTCCCAAAGTGACATGTGTGTGGATCCCTTCCAGTGGAGGTAGGTGGCTCAAAAGATCCACATTCTCACCCTTTGCCTTCAGGGCAAAAGTGCTGCTTTTGAAAACACCTAACAATTTCCTTCAAAATGAGTCTTGAAAAATAAATGTGTATTGCTCTTCAGATGTTTTCCTTTGCTACATTGTTTCTTTTCTTAGAGAAAAACACTGGATTGGGATGAAGGGATTTCCAAAGCTATGTAATAACATTTGAGGGTGGGCAACATTTTTTGCATGACTCCCAGTAATAAAAAACAGTAAGTGGTTGAAGAAATAGCCACAGAATTAGAACAGCCACTGTGCTCCATACAGAGATTAATTAACTTGCTTGGAGAATCAGATTTCCACACATTCTCTAGTTGTTCACAAACTTTAGAATGCATCAGAACCACGTGGGGCGGGGTGCCCAGGCGCCACCCACTTGAGATTCCAGGGTTAGTGTGTTCGTGGTGGGGCTCAAGAATCTACATTTTTTTTGAAAGAGTACCTGGAGTTACTCTAATGTAAATGCCTACAAACCACAATTCAAAAAACTGTGATGATATATCAAAACCATCTTCAGTTACTTTTAGAAGTAGAGGATGGATGGATGGATAATAGATGAATATCAACCAACACAAGCAAACCATAAGATTTAGTGGTAACCCTGCTGTTTTATCATTACTCCTTAGTAATCCTACAGATTAATAAGTAATTTAATTGTTTATTCAGGAACAGTGTTGAATATATAAGAGCTATGACCGCATCCAACCAAATCTTTTACCAAGTATGCCACACCATTAAGGTAATGGTGTCTCTCCCATCTGTTCCTTACATAGTAAGTACTCAAGAAACTGTCCTAAGATAGCAAACTGAACCAAATCCTATTTTACTATCAATGTCCATTATAAAATTGGTCCGTGCTCTAAGAGGAATAATAGTATCCTTGGAATATAGTAAAATAAAAGGAGATAATATGAAATACTTTTATAATTTGAAACCTCTGGCATTTGGATGAAACAATAATATTTATCAATTTAACAATAACCCTGTTTTGTGTTATTACATACTAAAAGTGAAAGTGGGTCCCTTTTCTCAATAAAATGTATGCTGAAGTAGGCATCACAAATCAAATCGGGAAGGAAGGGAGTATTTAATCAATTTGATAACGATTACTTAGCAATTTGGGGGGGGAAATCAATTTGGCTTGTTTTCTCCCAACATATACCAAAATAAATTCTAGATAGATAAGTTTTTTAAACTAGACAAAATACAAAAAAAAACCAACAAGGATTTGAGGTTTATCAAAGTAGATATTCTAGTTATTCCACTAAAAGACAAGCTTCTTGAAAGTCAGGAATTTTTTGTGAACAGTGAATACTTTTGTTCACAGTTTATCCACAGTGCCTACAATGTGTCTAGCATCATGTTGGTGTCCAATAAATAATTACCTGAGGGGCACCTGGGTGGCTCAGTCGGTTAAGCACCCGACTCTTGGTTTCGACACAGGTCATGATCTCAGGGTTGTAGGATCAGCCCAGCGTCGGGCTCCGCACTCAGCCCAGAGCCTGCTTGAGATTCCCTCTCTCCTTCTCCCTCTGCCTCTCCCCCATCTCACTCTCTCTTAATAACTTTTACTCGATAAAAAAATCCACCCACAAAAAAGTATACATGTATCAATAAAATATTGTCCCACATTCTCTCATTCACTGCTGGTAGGAGTGTAATTGGTATGACATTTCTGGAAGACAATCTGATAATATGTATAAAATGCATTATAAATGTGAATAATGTTCATTCCATCATTCACCCTCTGGGGATTCAACCGAAAGTAAGTAGGTCTGCAAATATGTACAAGTAATGACATAAGAATGTATGTCGCAATACGGTTTTTAACAGCTAAAATCACTGGAGACAACCAAATGTTCATCAGTGGGGACATCAAGGCCAGACCTACAGTGGAATGCTACAGAACCTTTAAAGAATCATGCCTGCATTTTTCACCTGAGAAGCTATCAGTTTAAGACAAAAAATTCAGAGTAAACACAGCATGTTTGTACTACATGAGAATGTACGTAATGCCCCTGAATTGTATAGTCCAAAATGGCTAAAATGATAAATTTTATGTTATGTATATCTTACCACAATAGAAAAGCAACATGCTTGATTAGATCTAATTTTCATAAATGTTAAAAAAAATTGATGTAAAACAGTAATAATGTAATTGTTATTATTAAGGAAAATATTTACTCTCTGAGTGGTAGAATTATGAGTGATTTTCACTTCTCTATCCTTTGATGAAAGTCTGAATTTTTATAAGGAGTGGGTATAATTTTTAATTATGTCATTTATTATTGGCAAAGATGATAAAGCAACCTCCATTTTGAAAATAGGTATGTCCAGTCCGCTGGACATATGTCTATTGAAAATAAGCAGAAATAAGCAGAGAAAATTTGTAAATAATTCATAAAATATAAATTCTAAGGAAGCACATGGGGAAATGTTCAACAATAATCAGATTTATGCATGCAAAGTTAACTAAATAGTCATTTTCAGGGCGTTTGGGTGGCTCAGTCAGTTAAATATCCAACCTAGATTTTGGCTCAGGTCATGATTTCAGGGTCGTGAGATGGATCCTGTGTTGCACTCCATGCTGGGCATGGAGCTGTGTGCTCTCTCTCTCTCTTTCTAAAAATAAAATAAAATAAAATCTTTTAAAAAAATCAAATAAAATAAATGTCATTTTCAACTGCCAGTTAGGTACTTTTTTAAAGACATACCCAATGCTGGTAAGCTATGCCTTGAATTACTGGTGCCTCTTTTTATCACGCATTTGAAAAATAATTGTCACTTATTTATCTGTTCCTACCCATTTCCTTTACAGCATCAAGCCCTAGGCTGTGCCCTCCTGCTGATGCCACATAAGTGCCTTCTCTTTCTTCTACCTCAATCCAGCATCCTGTGGCACCTTTGTTCCTGAAACATCTAGAACCATGTCCCCTGCCTGCCTTCCACTACCTCCCATCCCAGCCCCAGTTTTCCTCTCTTTCACTTCATGCTTCCTTTTTCTATTTCCGTTTTCTCTCGTTCCTCAACCTGGATGAACCATTCCTCCCATCACCTCTTTTGCTACCCATGAAACAAGACTGAATTAACACATTCCAGGGGAAAGATCATGGTCATTCTCTATTTTCTTTTAGTATATTGTTTTCTCCTAAATCAGAGTTTGCAACTCACACATACTTCAGAACTAAGTTTGATGTAAAAGCCAGAAACGTAAGACTGTCTTAAGACCTTTATTCCCGGTGACATAGGTCATTCTTCACTACCAGACTGATTTCATATGGTATCTCTTATCTTCAAGCTACTATTTTGTTTTGATTTCCAAATTAACCTTATTCACATGAGTACTTATGCTTCTCAAGCCATGATTGCTCCTTCATCAGCACAGACACATGAAGATTGCTCATAAGGAGCCTCAGACAGGTCACGTGGGGTTGGAATTAAGGAAGGAAAAAAATTAATCTCCATGTCCTGTCTGAGGTCTGGCAGAGCCCAACAGGGCCCCATGGCCAACAGAGACCCTTGAGCCACTCTATCCCAACATGTCCAGTTTTTCTTGGCCATACATATACCAGACACAGAGGGAAATGCAGGAACAATTGGTCAGTTAAGCAAGAGTTTGCTTTATTAACGTGTTCAAAATTTTAGTGCACTTGACACAAAACAATAGAAAATATATCTGGCTTATTCTTTTCATGCAAAAACCTCAGTAAATTCTGTTTTCTCTGTCCATTTTCTATCCTGGAAGCAAAAACTTTAAGTGGAAAGAGACACCATGGTGAAATTCAGAGATCCGGAAGGCTTATTTGTACTCACGGATGTCTGAAAAGGAAGCTGCCCCAGCTTCAGCTCTGCTTGTAACAACCCTCATAATCTTTAAAATGTTTTTTACAGAACCATATTTTTGAGGCCTGAAAACATTTCAATATGTGGTCTTATATTTTTGGCAGAGGTTGAGAGCTGCAGAGCTGGATCAAAGAGCTCTATACACAAGCAGCACATCCGGCCAACAGGTCAACCTTAGCTCTCTAATAAACCCAAATTCTGGGGGGCAGCCAGGAGCTCAGAGGAAAACTGGTCAGACCAGTTTGGCTTTCTCAGGGGTTTTAGAATCATTTGTTTTCAGTAAACGAATTTCATTCATTCATTCATCCACAAAAACTTACCAAGTCACTGCCCTGGGCTAATCCATGGCGTAAAATAAATGGGCTATCCTTTTGGCCATGTTGGCAGCCAACGACTCCAATTTTCCTTTCCATATTGAATAATTTGGAGGTTGGTTTATAGTCAAAATCTTATAAATTATGAAAAAATAAAGTCCGATGCCTTTTAAGCCTGTAATCTTTCAATCTTATTCTCAACAGCATTCCATACAAGCACTCCTGCTCTTGAAATCCTTGTTTCCTAGCCTTTATCCTACCTCACAGGTGGCTCCATCCCCATACCCTTGGCTGGCTCAACCTCCTGACCAGGTCTCTAAACACTGGAGTTCCTGTGGGCTGCTCAGTCCCTTACTCCTCTCTTCTTTCATCACTCTCTCCCAAAAGGACCACCTCTATCCCTATGGCTTTAAATACCTTCTATGTGGGGACAATGCCCCATGTTTATCTTCAGCTCAAGACTCTCCTCTGACCTCCAGACTCAGACCCAGCAGCTTCTTACAGGCCATTTGGAGGTCTCATGGGCATCTAAAATGACATATCCTTCCAGAATTCCTGATTCTTTCCCCTCCCCACCAAGCCGTTCTTCCTCAGAGTTCTCCAGCTCACAAAATGGCACCACCACTTGCCAAGTTGTTCAAGCCAAACCTGAAAGTCGTTGTTGATTTCTTCCCTTGACTCACTTCCTACATTCAAGCAATAACCTGTTGCTCCTACCTCAAAAATGTATCTTAACACCAGGTGTGATGTTCAAAATATTTAACAACTGGTACTAATGAGTATTTGCTGCTGGCACTGCCCTGGGTACTGTCTTCCCACTGGTTCCCTGAGGGTGGCAGGTGGCACATCACAGCCTCAGTGAGCTGGTGAAGTCGCCAGTGGATGCTAGAGTGGCCCTCATCAGAGTCCACCCAGGCCTCACTGAGTCAATTGGCAGGGCCTTAAGGGAAGCACAGATGAGAGCACACTCAGTGTGGACCTGGAGGTCCTCTGCTAGGTCCAGTTTTATCACTCAGTTGCTAGATCATGGGCAGAGGGGTGAATCTCAAATATAGGGTGAGGGAGGCTGGAGTGATGGGAGTAGGGGCACTCAAGGAGCTGGGAATAGCAGCTAATTACCAATTGTATTAGTCAGGGTTCTCCAGAGAAACAAAACTAATAGGATACGTGTATATATAGAAAGAGATTAATTATAAGGAATTGGTTCCCACAGTTACAGAGGTTGGCAAGTCTCAATATCTGCATGGTTGAATCAGCAACCCAAAGACCCAGAAAAACTGATGGTAGAGTTCCAGTCTGAAGGCCAGCAGACTCAAGATGGAAGAAGAGCTGATATTTCAGTTTGAGCCAATGTCCCAGTCCAAAGGCCATCAGGCAGAAAGGATTCTTACTGAGGGGAGAGTCAGACTTTTTGTTCTATTCAGGTCTTCAACTAATTAGATGGGGTCCACCCACATCAGGGTGGGCAATCTGCTTTACCCAGTCTAGCAATTTAAATATTCATCTCATTCAAAAACGCCCTCACCGACACACCTGGAATAATGTTTGACCAAATATCTAGGCACCACATGACTCAGTCAACATGACATATAAAATTAGCCATCATGCCTATTGAAATGAAAATTGCTCAATATTTTAATAACTGGTCTGCTGGAATCCACCCACTTCTCTTGACCCCATGGGCTTCAACAAGCCCAAGCCAAGTTATCTCTGGCCTGAATCACTGAGATGCCCTCTATAGCATCCCCCAATTCCATTCTAATACCCTCTGATCCAGATCTGGGTTTCCAAACTGGCTAAGAATGCGGGGTCTGGAGCCACTCTCTCTGAGCACAGTGTCTGGCTCCCCACTCCCTGCCGGAGTGCCCACCACAAGTGCTGGCATCAGGTCCCACCCTCGCTCTTCCCCCACTGCTCTGTAGCACGGGTCCTGACCCCACGATTACATCTGGGGTGAGGAGGGGGAGGCACTCGCTTTGGATGCAGAATTTATGGAACACCAAGAAGCTCAGTCAGCAAAAAATAATATTTTGATGCAATGTTTTAAAAATTCAAAAAGTAATGAAAAAACCCATAGTGAACAAAAGGTCACATTTTAAATAAAGACAGGATGGGACAGAGTCAGGATTAGAATGAGGTGACTGAAATAAGTGCAGGGTCAGATCCTGTCCTAAAATGTGGGCATTTTGTTCATCACGGACTTTTGCCCTAATTTTGATTTTGTAAAATATTGCATTAAAATATTACGTCTCTTGATTATTGAGCTTTTGAGCACACCTTTAAATCTTGTGCCCTAGGCAAGCAACTCACTTGCCTCACCCTGTCTGTCCCTTGCAGGCACCTTGGTAGAATCAAATCCACAATAGCTGGTCTCACTTTCTTACCTTCTCTGCAGTGGGCAGCCAGCTCCTGTCCACAGAGCTCCATGGTTAATTGGGGCCTCCTCCCCTTCTATTCAAATCTCTGGATTGTCACACTGTCCCCTAAATGGCTTCTTAGTTTTATTCCTTCTTAGTTTTATTCCTTGGGTAAAATTCCTCTGGTCATGACCTGGCCATCCCATTCCTAGGTCTTCACCCAAGAGAATTGAAAATATATTTTACACTAAGACTTGTACACCAAAGTTCCTAGCAGCGTTATTCATAATTGCCCCAAACTAGAAACAATCCAAACATCCATCAACAACTGGTTAGTGTATACTCATATAGTGGAATACAACTCAGCAAAGCCAAACAAGATCGATGTAGGAGCATGGATGAATCTCGAAATAATTATGCTTGACTGAAAAAAATTCAGACCCCCTTCCCCACCAGAAAGAGTATATATTGTATATATATACAACTCTTACATTATATATATATATTACATTGTGTGTGTGTGTGTGTGTGTGCGCGCGCGCGTGCGTGTGTGTAAGATCAATCCCCTAATCTGGAGAGACAATAGACCAATTGTTGCCTAGGCTGCGGCTGGAGTTGGGGGATTGATTGCAAAGGAGTACGAGGGAGCTTCTTGGGGTGATAGGAATGTTCTAGATCTTGATTGTGGTGGCAGCTATCTTACTGTATACATTTGTCAAAAACTCATCAAATGTTACATTTAAAATAGGTTCACGTAAAAAAATAAAATAGGTTGATTTTATTATCTAGAGATAATACTTCTCATAAACCTCAGTTCCCTCTTTTTTAAAATGAAGAAAAAATACACTTGTTTGTGATAATGAAGTGAGACAGCAGCTGTAAGAACTTAGAACAGTGTCTGGCATGTAATAGACACTCTATAAATGATAGATACAACCATAGTAATCTTTTTACTCTATAAAATTAGAAGCAAGTCACTTTTCTCCCTAAAAATCTACCATGTTTCCCATTTGAAGCCCTGAAATCATATTTAAATTCTAGAAAGGGCTCCAAAATTCCGGTTGACTTATTAAATAATCCAGTGAGTAAAGCTTACTTATTTCTTGTTTGTACATTTTGTCTCTTTAACAACAATAATATGCAAATTGAAAGAAAAAGAAACCATTTTATTGAAGTAATTCCACTGTTGAAAGAAACTCGTTGAAGGTGTTAAAAAAGAATCTATGGAAAACACCCTTTCAGGTATTGAGACTGTTCTTAAAAGGGAGAACGTAGGAACAAGAAAAGAAATTCTGGCTTGAAGTGGATGGTTACTGCACCTCTTTCCATGAATGGCTTTTGAAATGGATTTCATCCCTTAAGAATTCAATTCTTTGACATGGGTGTTACTGAATACCCTTCCAGCATGAGAGCAAGTGGAACCATCCAGTGCAGTGTTGAAGAAGGGATTAAAGGTTGACGACCTCCCACCCTTTTCTGTCAGTGGACATTTTGAAAAGTTGTTAATCGAGAGTTGCAAATGTAATCCTTAAGAGTGGATAAACAAAGTATGCTATGAAAAATGGTATTATGTGCTTCAGCGAATTAAATCTGAAAGCAATTCTTAGAGTTGTCAACTTTACGCAAACACATTTTCAATATACTGACTCGTATGTTAATAAGTGTTCACCGGACAAAAGAATGAAATGAGTTGGATATGACCACTGTCTAAACAATTTTACAATCTCAGTGGAACATAGACTGTAGCCATAAGTAATTTTATAAGCAAATTTTGTGAAACAAGAAACTAATTAGAAGAGTCAAATGATCAGAAAAGTGTAATTAAAGAAAGTTATATACTTTAAGTACTCACACTTTATTGCAGATAAACAACAAATAGCTATTCGTATCAGTATGTCCATGCAATGAATATATTAACAAAAAATTAATCTCAATGTACATATGCACAGACGGTTAGAAATAATTCAGTTTCGCTGGGTGTCAGTATATTTACTCAATAATCTGGCAACCCTAACCCACAGCCAAAAAAGAAGAGTAAGATTATTTCAGGAACTTGTGTGACAAGGGCACACTTTCCATTGCAACTGAACCCAGGGGACTCAATATCTGAAGTACCTGACATTTTATCACATGAAGCCAGAGAATGAAGAAACTCAGAATGATACAGCCAAGAATTAGAGGGAAACTGAATCCTGATGACTTCAAGTGAGGTCTTCATTGCAGCCCTAATCCCAGACTTGTCAATTACATGAATTAATACTTCCCCTGTTTTTGCTTAAGCCAATAAATCATGCATCCCATCACTAACATCCCAGTGGTTCCTCATGATGCAAGGCTCCATTCCTGCTTCTGTGCTGGAGAGGGGGCACTCAATGTTTAATCCTTCCAGCAAACACATCAGCTCACCCCGTCAGGGTCTGCTGCCTCTGCAGGTGCTCCCACACAGGACTCTGCCCTTAGTGGGGCTCACCTCCATCTTCCTTTCCCACCATCCCTGGAGCCACTGTAAACTGTGGGCAACTGCCCCTCTACTGACCCCCAAATCCCCACCCAGACTCCATCTCCCCTTCTCTGGGAACACCTGGGTTGGGTGTGTCACAGGTACCCAGCAACTGTCGTTTTGGTTCAGAAAACCTAAAAACCATGAACCATCCCAGACCCAGAAATCCAGGACTTCTTGAAAGGGAAGATGACAAAATCAGCTTTTCAACCCTCTGGAGTCTCTCTTGGCAGGAAGAAGGAGACAACTTGGCAAGTCACGTAAACTATTAAAGCAAAGGAGGTAGATAGAGGGAGATCACACCTCCTGTCATTTCAGCCCAGATTCTCTCCAAAACTGAATTGCTTTCATCTAAACTAGAATAAGAATCAGCCCCACCCTTCCCAGCAAGGAACAGACCCTGATTCTCAAAGAAACTGAAGAGGAAACTACCACCAGTTCCCAGAACTGCCCCTTGGCATTCCTAAAGAAACCCACACCCACCGCTGTGACCTCAGGAAAATATCAGGCTAATTTCATCTCAGGTTTTCAGGGCTGGTGGAATTTCTAGATGAAAGTCCTCAGGGAACACCTGGGTGTCTCAGTTAGTTAAGCACCCAATTCTTGATTTTGGCTCAGGTCATGATCTCGGGGTCCTGGGATCAAGCCCTGCATGGGGTACCCTGCTCAGTGAGGAGTCTGCTTCTCCCTCTGCCTGCCCCTCCTCCTTGCTCGTGCTCTCACTCATACACGATCTCTCTCTCTCTCTCAAATGAATAAATAAAAAAATCTTTATATATTCTGGCTATTAATCCCTCCCTTATCAGATATATAAATTGAAAATATTTTCTCCCATTCTGTGGGTTGCCTTTTCAATCTGTTAATAATGTCTTTTGGTGAACAAAAGTTTTTAATCTTGATGAAGTCTGCTTTGTCTATTTTTTCTTTTATTGGTTGTTTTTGATGTCATATCCAAGGAATCACTGCCAGATTCAGTATCATGAAGTGTTTGCCCTACATTTCCTCCAAGAGTTTTATACTTTTAGCTCTTAAATTCAGGTCTTTGATCCACTTTGAGTTATTTTTTGCATATGGTGTGAGGTAAGGATCCAACTTCATTCTTTCACCTGTGGATATACAGTTTTCCCAGTACTGTTTGTTGAGAAAACTCTCCTTTCCCCATTGAGTAGTCTTGGCACTCTTGTCAAAACCATTTTCCCAAATATGCAAGGGCTTATTTCTAGGCTCTCTATTCCATTGGTCTATATGTTTGTCTATATGCCAGCACCACACCATTTTGATCACTGTAGCTCTGTAGTAAGTTTTGAAATCAGGAAGTGTGGGGTCTCCAACTTTGTTCTTAATTTTCAAGATTATTTTGACTATTCAGTGCCCCTTGAGATTCCATATGAATTTTAGGATAGATTTTTCTATTTCTGCAAAAAAAATGTCATTAGGATTTAATAGAGGTTGCATTGATTCTGTAGATTGCTTTAGTTAGTATGGACATTATAATAATATTAAATCTTCCAATCTGGTGAGCACAGAATATCTCTCCATTTATTTGAGTCTCCTTTAATTTCTTTCAACAGTGTTTTATAGTTTTTTGTGTATTAACTTTTATATGCATGAAATCCTCTGGAAGGAAACAATAAACTAATGATAATAGTTACCTGGCTGAAAGCAGAGCCTGGGAGCAGTGTGGATGGAAGATTTTAAATACTTATTGTAACTTTGTATATTTTTCATGCTTGCACTTGTCGATCAGGGCTATGATCTAGGTGAGGTGAATATGGCGTATTGGGCACAAAATTTAAGGAGGGGTTCATTCTCAGGTGCCAATATTGTCCTTGCACAAACCTGAGAGCAAGTGCCTCCTGAAATGTCATGCTCTAGGCCCCTTCCCTAGTCCTGGGCCTCTCAGGAGCATTTCCTAACTAATGACTCATACACAGTCTTATCTCCAGCTCTGCTTCTGGAAAACTTGAACTGAGACACCCCCTGGTCTCTCCTAAAATGTCAAATCCTCAAAAGGAGAGACTTCCCTTGACTCTCCCTTTCTGAAGTAGGGGACCCCTAGTGTCTCCTGTTCTTCTCTATCACAAAATGCTGCTTTATTTCCCTTATACAAATTTACCTCAATATTGAACCCCTTGTTTATTTATGTATTATTTGTCTAACCTCAAGTTTGCATCCTGCATAAGGATTGAGACCACTGTCTTTGCCCAGTTTTTGATATGTAGTCAGCACTTACGATATATCTGTTGAAGGAATATGTGTGGAATTAATGGATTGATTCCCTGAATGTCAAAATAAAGTTCAAGGAGGATGGCTTTTTTTTTTTGTAAAATTAGGATTCTGAATTTGAGTATCATCTTGATAGTTTAATAAAGAAGAGGATGCATTTTTCAATATCCTTTTAAAGGTACAGTTAAACACAGTACTAGCATGAAAAATATTATTCTTGAAGCTCATTCTTTCTTGTCAAATCCACATATCCCATCTGGCTCTGATTTAGTCAGATCTTTGCTGCTGCTTTTTATTTTCCTTTTTTTTTTCTACTTTTTTCTCTCAAATATTCATGCATGTTTCCATTATGTCATGTATTTTTTAACTGTAGCTTAAATATCTTTTGTTTTAATCTCTGGTCCAGCAAATCTGTTTTGCCTTAGATAAGCCTTAGTCTTGTAACACAGTGATATGATCAATGCACCTAGGGACCTCCTTTTGCTGTCTTACCCTTTATACAAAAAAAAAAAAAATCTTTCTAGAAGTTTCCAGGACATGTACTTTTTTTGCCCAAAATATTTTGCAAATACTAAAGATGCCTTTTTTTTCTCTCAAGGGCCTATGAATGTCTGCAGACATTGGAGATTCCCACAATATTCCTCTGTAGCAAGCAAGAGCCATAGATTTGAAAGAGGAATAAGGTATTGAGATCCCAAGACCCAGGAGACAATTGCATTTACAAAAAGACTCAGAGGGTAAAGCTCTCAAGCAAAGCAACTGTTCCCAACATGCAAAAAGCTTTGTTAGTCTCCCAGCTAAGAAGGTGCCCAATGGGACCTTCCGTGTATGAGTATCATTGTATAGATGTGTGCTTTCCATTGATGTGGAATTTGGTCAGATGTTCAAGGGTTTGCTCTAGAAAAGGAGTCAGCAAACTTCTCTTGAAGAGGGCCAGATAATAAATACTTTAGGCTTTGTGAACCACATAGAGTCTCTGTCACATCTTCTTTGTTTGGTTATATGTTTGGTTGGTTGGTTGTTCGGTTGGTTGGTTGATTGGTTGGTTTGTTGGTTGGTTGGTTGGTTTTTATAATCCTTTAAAAATGTAAAGAGTATTTCTAGCTCAAGGACTATATGAAACAGACCATTGGCTGGATTTGACCCACTAGCCATAGTTTGCTGACCCCTGATCCAGAGGATGGGAGGGAAGAAAGGATATTATCAATGCTTCTCATGGTTTCATTTAGGGCTTCTTGTCTAAGCCTTATTATGTCACTTCTCCCTACTAATACTACTTACCCATTCACTGGTATGTGCCAGACCCTGTCAGATACTTTAAATTCATTGCAGAATCTCAATGAACAATCCTTTGAGGTAAGTAGTATGTTATCCCCATTTTATAGATGGGAAAAGTGAGGTTTAGGGAAGTTAGGTAACCTTCCCAAATTCACACTGCTAATAAGTCACAGAGTCAAGAACCAAAATTAAGCCTGTCTCCAAATCTCTCATTTACTCTTTCCACTGGAAACTGACAATAGCAGCTCTCCCTACCCATCTACTTCCAATAGATCCCACACAGTCTACGCAATCTTCCTAAAATATCATTTTGATCATGACACTTCCCTGCTCAGAATGCTTCAGTGGCTTCCTATTTACCCAATACAGTAAAATCTCCTCTGTCTAGCTCCTGATATGATCTCAACTTAAATTTTCAGTTTTATTCCCATGCCACTGTGTTTCTCCAGTCCTTCAGACCAGCTCAATCATCAGACAGCATGGAGGCTTTCCACTGCCATGTTTTTCCTCATGCCGTCCCCCAGCAAGTACATTCTCCCTTCCCACTTCTCACCACTTACCTACCCTCTGCCCTCTCACAGGTCCAGCCGAAGGCTACCTCCCTCAGGAGGCCTGCCATGGACCTTTTCCAAGTGGGAGTTAATGGTGCTCCTCCTCAAAGAGCTGTGGCCCTTTGTTTGCACTTCTGTCTGGGAGTTAAATTTGGGGGCAGGTGTATAGGGGATCCTGCCCCTTGAGGGTCCTCTTCTTCAAAGTCCCTCATCTAGGCTTGGATAGACTCTGTCATTTGTGCACCTGTCCCCCACTAGGACCTTCTAGTCATCTTGAGAGCTTAGTGTCTCTAGGAACTGGCTTTTGTTTAATGGTCTATTCTTCATCTCAAGGGCCTAATTCAACTTTAGCTAGAGTTTCCAATTGTTCATTACACAAGCCCAGTCTTGTAAAATGGAGAGTTGAGTTTGGCCAACTCTGAAACCCCCTACTCAGACCCTATCATCATTTGGGTCTTCAACTCACTTGCTAACTCCAAGACCTGAATGCATCATTCTACCCACATCTTTAAGGCATCTCATATTTGATGCACTATTCGCAAATATAATATCACATTTAATCTCTATAAAACCCCTGTGAAGCAAGTGGTGTACCCTCCTTTTACAGATGAATAAACTGAGGCTGCAGAGAGCTGAAGTATTGTCCCAGGGTCAGTGTGTCCTTGCGGAGCACGAGCATCGACCCAGCACCCCTCAGGCATAATAAGCGGAGGCTCCAGATTCCCAGCCTCTCATGTCCGGAGGAATTGTATTCTGGCACATTTATGCAAATGTTAGAGCCAGAATCTCAGGGAGGAGTGGGGAGAGGCAGGGAGGAATGAGATCAAGAAATATATGAAGGCGTTTCTCCCAGGAACCCCTGGCCAGTGTCTATGAGTCTAGCCCTTCTGTGGTATGAAGGAAATTTTCCCTTACCCTAATATATTTTTTTAAGACTCTGTTTATTTATTTGACAGAGAGAGACACAGTGAGAGAGGGAACACAAACAGGGGGAGTGGGAGAGGGAGAAGCAGGCCTCCCGCTGAGCGGGGAGCGCAATGTGGGGCTCGATCCCAGGACCCTGGGATCATGACCTGAGCCGAAGGCAGATGCCCAACGACCGAGCCATCCAGGTGCCCCTCTCTTACCCTAATATTTTTAACATCACTGTACCCCGATCTCCTGTGGGGACCTGTAACACAAATATTTCATTTCCAAATCTGCTACACCAAATGCCCTTAGGGTAAAAAAAAAGTGCATGTGTGTGCATACATGTGCACATGTGTGCACACATATGCAGCGAAAGCACATACATATTTCATAGCTCGTGGGAAAACCACATAAAGTTATCCTCCAAAGTGCATGTAATTGTCACATGGTATCAATTACACGTAACAAGTAGAAAACTGAAAAAGATGTGGCTTTAAAAAAAAACAAGTTTAAGCAAAAAAGAAAAAGGCAAACAAGAATGGTAGAAACTGAAAATGCTTAAATGCTCATTCAGACAGGAGATTAGGTCAATCTCCAAACCCACCGACAAGAAGTGAGACAGGTCTGGGGCGAGGAAGATTGACAGGAATTGCCCAGTTGCCATAGTTACCAGCTATGAATTTTCCTTCAGGCAATCATAAAGCGGCTTAGAATCTCTGACTGACTTGTTCTTAATCAAATTATCAAGTGGGTAAATTTTGTCTTGGGGAAATTTTCTCAAATAGTTTCTTATGTTCATTCATTCATTCATTCATTCATTCAAGAAACATTCACTGGTTTCCCCTATGAGCCAGGCAGGGTGTTAGGTGCTATGAAAGAAACAGTGAGAGAGCTGATCCAGGAGACAGATGGGACCTTGCCATAGATAACAGAAGCAACAGCAACCATTTGTTAAGTGCTCCCCATGTGCCATTAATTATTCCATTAATAAGCACAAATAGCCTATGAGTCCAGTTCTTATTATCGCTACTATGGAAATCAGTTCACCCAGCACCATGCTCAGCTCCCTCTGCCCCTGGGGCCCAGGCTTCATCTGCTAATGCTCCATCCCGGTGCTGTTTTGTACACATACAATGTGAGCCGTGAGTATAATTTTAAATTGTCTAGTAGCCACATTTGGAAAGAGATAAGAAGAAACAGATGAAACTAATTTTAATTATGTATTTCATTTAACCCAATCAATATATTCAAAAATACTATCCTACCAACATGTAATAAATACAAAAACTATTCATGAAATATTTTACAATTTTTTTCATCTTCAAAGCGCGGGGCCTGTTTAACACTTACAGAACATCTCAGTTTGGACAGGTCACATCTCAAGTGCTCTGTGGCCACCTGAGCCTGACAGTGGCCATACTGGATGGTGCAGCTCCACCCCTTTCTCAGGCAAGCACTTTGGCACCCATAGTTGGCAGGGTAAGGCAAGTGTCAGCCTCTCTGAAGGCAAAAGAAGAGCTGGGTACTCCGGCATGGCTGGGGATACCAGGAAACAAAGGGACATTTGATCCAAACCTTGAAGACCAGGAGGGACGAGAACAGGAGAGAGGTCATGCCAAGCTGGGTGAGCAACATGAGAGAGACTGGAGGAGGCAGGTGTGAACAGGAAGAACAACTCCAGTTCACACTGCTGGCATATAGGATCTTGGGAAGCTGCATTTTTATACCTTCTTGCCATGCTCTATGGTGAGAGATGTTTTATACGTATTTATCCACATTTGTGTATGCACACAGATATACACGTATATCTACATATATTCACATATGTATGTACACACTCAGGTATCTTCTATTCTATCAAATTCCCTTCTATTATAGTTTTGTGATGCTGGCTGTGATCCACCGACCTGATTTCACAGCCACTCTGGATTGGAACTCGCAAAGACTACCGAGGAGGACATGCACCACCTACATCTCCAGTGCCCATTTCCCCCTCTTCTACTCATTCCTGCATTAGCTCAGTGCAAGTGAATTGATAGAACTGACCCATCTCTGGCTCCAGGAGGAGGCGTACAACTCCAGCGTGGCCCACCAGACCACTGCATCTGGTGGCCTGATTCAGAGTTTTGTGTATGGCCAGACAGAGCCAATTAGAGCTAATCCCATGATTTTTTTCTGAAGTGCTCAGGGCAAGGAAGAGCCTGTTATGCTACACTTTGGAGATGACAGGAGACCCCAGTTGCAGAGGGCCTGCTGAGAGGGAATCCAAAAGAGAGAAAAAGCAGATGCAAGAGCGGAGAAGCCAAATTTTCAAAGTACTATTTGAGCGTCTTTATCACACCGTGCCTGAAACCTCACCCCTAACTACCATGGGACTTTTAAATTATATGAGACAATAAATTTCCATTGTTTCCTTAATCCCAGTGAGGTTGAATTTTCTGTCACTTAAAACCCAAAGAACCTAATTGATAAAATCCCCGTACATGTCACCGCAGACACTTAGCGCCTTTTTATTGCCTGCTTTGGCAAAGCTCCAGGCATTTTTCTCCTGAGCCAGTCCCTGTCCTTTACAATGTTCCTCCCCTCTTGTCTCCAGTTCTAAATCCCTTTCTTTATGTGTTCTTTTCGCCATAACATGAGTGTCTTCACCTGGCTACTTCTCCCAGGCACATTTGCATTTTTAATCTCACTAGCCCACCGTGTGATCTAAAAGACTTGGAATTTCAGCAGTGTGGCAGACAGATAGGGGAGAAATCTGGGAACAAAGATTCACCTGGTACCTGCTCTGAAAGAGTGTAAGCCCAATTCCACTGGGTTGGGTTGTTTTGTTTTATTTTGTTTTGAATTAATTTAAAAGTCCCACTTTGGGGGTGCCTGTCTGGTTCAGTTGGAAGAGCGTGAGACTCTTGGTCTCAGGGTCATGGGTTTGAGTCCTACTTTGGGTGTAGAGATTACTAAAAAAAAATTAAATAAACTTAAAAAAATTTAATAATAAATAAAAGTCTCACTTTTGTTGTAGTTATTGTTGTTGCTAAGTGATGAGTTATTTCCTGAAACTCTAAGCTGCCCTCTGGGTCTGTGACTTTCCAGAACTCTCTACCTTAATTGGCAACTAAGCACCCAAAGAGGTATCCCGTGAATACTTAGTTACTTATAGGAAAACGTGAACCCTTCAAAAATAAGTACCCTGCCAACATTTCTGAGCTGTGAAAGGTGGTGCCCAGAACTGTCAAATGTCAAAAATAATTACCAGGCAGAATGTTACTCACACATCTAGCAGTCATGATCAAAACTGATCCTTCCTGCCTTCATCTGTCTGGACAAAGTTACGGAGGGAAGCTGCCCAGCCCGTTGCCTTGAGGCCTCATAGATTTGGAAAGGGTGAGTTCCCGACCTAATTCTGGAATATTCCCTTTAGCTGTCGGGGGTAATTTTACGTACCCACCGCTCAGCTGCTGTTTTAATTTGTTTGTTTTTCTACACACACATATAATTTTTCATAAGTGCACAGATTGATGGTATCATACTTACCAGGATTTTTAAACTTTCCATTATAAAGTAAAATATAATACAGGTGCAGAAAAGGTATTCAAAGCAAATGTAAATAGTAATGAATTATTGTAACCACCACCCGGGTCAAGAAATAGAACTTTGCAGCCCCCTTAGAAATCCCTGTCATATGCTGCATCCCAGCCACTCCCCATCTCTGAAAGGTAATCAACTCTCGGGAGTTCTGGCTAATCCTTGCCTTGTGTTTCTTTATCGTCTTATCACCCAAGTGTGAAATCCTAGACACTGTAGCTTGGTCGTGCCCATGTTTTTAAAAATCTGAAAAGTCTTCACTTCTTCTCCTCAGAGGTTCCCCCTCCATCCTTTTATTTTCCTTACAGATTATCTATCAAGAACCCCACAGGCTGTGTTTAAGGGAGAGAGGGGTTCCCAGTATCTACTATGTCCATCACCCCCCATGCCTTCCTCCCTCCAGCTCACGCAGAGCCCACGGCTGCCCTTGGCTGCTCCACACCAGCCAGCTCAAACTCACAACCACCGTGTGCCCTCCAGTGTTTCCCTCCATACCCGTAGATCATAGGCAGGTGGTTTCTTTGAAAGGAGAGCCTGGGAAGCAGGAGTGAGGGAGCAGAGAGTGAGACAGGGCAGGAGGAAAGACGGTGTTATGGAGCTGGTCACCACTGCAGGTGCCGCAGAGGCACAGAAATCATAGGAGGGCCACAGGGACGTGACTCGAGGCATAAGGAGGCTCCCAAGATCTCCCTCTCCTCCCCAAAAATGTCTCCAACTTTCCTGCTTTCACCATACAACTCTTGGCTTCCCCCCCACACACACATTAATCTGAGCCTAAAATAAGCCTACCATCTTTCAAAGCCCCACTTTGAATGCCACCTTTGGGAGGCAGCATATGGAGAAAGAACATGGACTTTGGGGGCCAACGTGCAGACAAGAGCTGGCTCAGCTCTTCCTGCTGCATCAGACACTCGGACGGCTCCTCCAGGGTCTCCGAGACACAAGTCCCCTCCCGGAGCAGGGACACTGGCAGTCTGGCTTGGCCAGAGCCTCTGCTAAAAACAAGCCTCCCCCCACCCCACCCCGTACCAAAGGGCTTGATGAAGCCAAATGCCCAGAATGTTCTAGCCAGATGTTGTAGAGACGGATATTGTAGAGACAAGAAAACACCTGCAGAAAAGAAAGCAACAGAGGGGCAGAAGTTGCAAAACAGGCTTTGCTAACTAGATAAAACTGGTCTTCTGCACAATCCTTTAGCCAGGCCTTCTGTCCCCAAACCACCCCCCACCCAATCAGTCTTCCCCAAACCCTCTCTGCAGTCACTGTCGCCCAGGTTAGAGAGAGACTGAACCATCCAATCGGAGCACCCACTCCATCTGTACCAAAGTCAAGTTGCTTCCAGAATTGACTAGAAGATGAAATTTTTCCCTCCAGAGAAAAACAAAGCAGAGAGAAGGAGGGAAGTATTCCCCCACACTCATGAAAGGGGGAAACGTCTGAATTTGACAACCTGGAGACAATTCAGGTATGTGCCACTGTGGTCAGTGGAATGTATAAATGTCATTTCCCATCTGCCTCTGAGGCTAAAATATCAAAACTGACACTACCTCATGGCTTGAGAGCCATTCCCTACAAAATGACAACAAATAATTTTATCATAAACAAGTTACCATGAAAGTCCTCCCTTCTTAATTTAATTTCAGGAGAAAGGATGCTAATCCTTTAATTATGCAGTACGTTGATCTGTCAAACTGACTCTCTCTGCTAAAGAGTATTTTGCTATCACAGAGCCAGCTGATAAGTATCGGCTCAAAGAATTTATAGTGTCACAGAAAAATTCCCTTGTTTAAAAAAAAAAGCAAAGAGTGGCAAACTTAATCCTTTTAAGAAAGAACTACTATATAGGCCCGACCATCAGCTCTCTCCCCCCCTCGTGCCTGCCGAAGGAGTTGTAGACAAAGGCCAAGGGAACAAGGGTCTCCATGCTAGCCAGCCTGTAGTGTATTTCCAAAAGGTGTATTTCTGAAAGGGTGCTTGAGGACTTAATTGAATGAGAGCAACAAATAAAAACTCAGATCTAGTTGAGAAATCATATGCTCAAAGACCTGAAGAAGGAGCACCCCGTGGTGAGGCTAATGTTGAGTGGAAGATCTGATATTAGCCCTGGAGAAGCAGCAGCTATGCTTCAGGGCAAGTGCATGAGGAAACTGGGCCAGGAGACCTGTCTGTGCCAAGTGGGAGCTGTATGATGTTGACCAAAGCTCAGACGGAACCTTGATGAAAATCATTTTCCCAAAATAGGAATAGCTACCTTTACAAGACTGCTGTTAGGATTAATGAGATAGGACATACGAAAGCACTTCAACAAGTAAGTATGTGATCATGACAGCATATTAGCTGGTTGCTCCAATGGACTGCATTTGGAGACACACAGAGACCAGCTGACCAATTTCAGCTCATTTATCCCAGCCCACTTCCCGCACTACCAGGCTGCCCCAAGTCCTATGGGAAATCCAAGCACAGGCAAATCATTTGATTCAAACAATCTGCATATAGCTGAATACATTCTAAAACTAAAAAAAAATAAATAAATAAAAAATTTAAACTTCCTGGTCACTTAATTTACGACAAAAGAGCCAAGACTATATACAATAGGGAAAGGACAGTCTCTTCAGTAAGTGGTGTTGGGAAAACTGGACCGTCACATGCAAAAGAATGGAACTGAACCACTATCTTACACTATACACAGAAATTAACTCAAAATGGATTAACTCTTGCATGTAAAACCTAAAACCACAGAACTCCTAGAAGAAAACATAAGCTCCTTGACACTGGCCTTAGCCTTGACTCTGGATCTGACACCAAAAGCAACGACAACAAAAGCAAAAATAAACAAGTAGGAGTACATCAAACTAAAAAGCTTCCCCACAGCAAAGGAAATCATCAACAGAATGTAAAGGCAACCTCCCGAATGAGAGGAAATATTTGCAAATCATATATCTGATAAGGGCAATATCCAAAATATATAAGGAATTCATAACCACTAAAGAGAAAAAACAAACCAAAAAATCTGACTTAAACATGGGCAGAGGATCTGAATAGACAATTTTCCAAAGAAGACACACAGATGGCCAACAGGTACATGAAAAGATGTTCAGCATCACGCATCATCAGAGACATGCAGATCAAAACCACAATGAGATAGCACCTCACACCTGTTAGGATGGCTGTTATCACGAAGACAAGACATGGGGCACTTGGGTGGCTCAGTTGGTTAAGCGTCCAACTCTTGGTTTCAGCTCAGGTCATGATCTCAGGGTCCTGGGATCAAGCCCTGCATCAGCTTCCGTGCTCAGCTTAGAGTCTGCTTGTCCCTCTCCCTCTGCTCTTCTCCCTGCTCAGTCTCTCACATGCTCTCTCTGTCTCAAATAAATAAATAAATAAAATCTTTAAAAACAAATAAGTAAATAATAATAGTAATAAAAAGAAGATAAGACATAACAAGTGTTGGTGAGGGTGTGGAGAAAAGGGAACCCTCATGCACGGCAGGTGGGAATGCAAACTGGTGCAGCCACTGTGGAAAGCAATATGGAGGTTCCTCAAAAAATTAAAAATGGAACTATCATAGGTCCAACAATTCTACTTCTGGATATTTATTTATTATCCTCCCCCCGACCCCCCCGCAAAATGAAAACACTAATTTGAAAAAATATATGCAGTCCCATGTTCACTGCAACGTTATTTACAATAGCCAAGATATGCAAACAACTTAAATGTTCATCAATGGATGAATGAATAAAAAAATACGGTGTCTATACATATACATGAATATTATTCAGTCATAAAAAAACCAGGAAATCCTGCCATTTGTGACAACATGGATGGAACTTGAGGGCATTATGCTAAGTGAAATAAGTTAGACAAAGAAAAATACTGTATGATCTCACTTATATGCAGAATCTAAACACACAAATTGTGTGTGTTCAGAATCTAAACACACACAAACAAAAACAAGCTTATAGATGCAGAGAACAGACTGGAGGTTGCCAGAGGCGGAGGTGGGGGATTGGCAAAATGTGTGAAGGGGTCAAAAATACAAACTTCCAGTTAAACAATGAACAAGTCATGGGAATATAATACACAGCATGGCAACTATAGTTAACACTGTATTGTGTATTTGAAAGTTGCTAAGGGAGTAGATCTTAAAAGTTCTCATCACAAGAAAAAAAGTCTGTAACTATGTGTAAAGACTTATTGTTATCAATCATTTTGCAGTATATACAAATATCGGGTCATTAATTATGTACCTGAAACTAATAAGACGTATGAGAATTATATCTCAATTTTTAAAAATTCAACAAGTAAATAAACCCCCCAAAATTAACCCTTTCTAATACTAGAGCTGAGAATACAGAAACAAGCCAATGGGATAGGATGAGGGTCCAGAAGAAAAGATAAGGGTAGCATTTCAAATCACTGAGTAAAAGATA
The DNA here is from genome assembly GCF_037043125.1 of Eumetopias jubatus. Taxonomy (NCBI): domain Eukaryota; kingdom Metazoa; phylum Chordata; class Mammalia; order Carnivora; family Otariidae; genus Eumetopias; species Eumetopias jubatus. The sequence continues at coordinate 27,159,703 of NW_028274821.1, read as the reverse complement.
GTATTGGGGAACCTGGCTAGCCAGAAAAAAAAAACACTCAATTTGTAAATCACTTCTTGAATCAAATTATTCTAAATGGGTCGAAGATTTAAGCTTAAAAAGCTAAAACCATAGAACATACCAGAAAAGCATAACCAAACATGCATTGAGGGTTGAGGGTATCCAAGCATGATGAAAAAACAGACTCAAAAAAAAAAAACCAAACAAACAACAGACTCCGTAAAAGAAATATCGCTAAATTTGACTACAAACAAGACATTCAGTGTGGGGAATGGAGCACTGGGTGTTATGCACAAACAATGAATCATGGAACACTACATCAAAAACTAATGATGTAATGTATGGTGACTAACATAACATAATAAAATAAAATTTTAAAAAAAGACATTCAGTGTGGGGATATAGATCTATTTTATATAGACAGATAGATGTATAGATACACAGACATATCCTAAAACAATCGCAACAAATGATCAACTGAGATTTTGTTTTAATTGTAACAGGCAGAAAATTTAAATAAAGAATACTCTTTACAGTAAGAAAAAGCTGGATAATTCAATAGGGAAAAAATGTACAAAGGGACTAAAGATATTATCCAAAGAAAAAGAAACCCAAAGAGGCAGTTAATACATGAAGGGGCTCAAACTCACTCATAATAATGAAATTCATATGAAAACAGACATAAACTGCCATTTTTTTGTTCCTTATAACAAAAGGAAGTTTAATCATACCCGGCCTTTGTGGCTGGTGGGATAGGAGAGTACCGATAACCTTTATTGGAGAACACCTTTTGGAGGGCCATTTGGGGATATCTATCAAAAAATTCAAGCAGTTATGTTTCCAGAAAAGTATCTTTCCCACAGGTGTATAAAAATTACAGAACAAAGACACTGGTTGCAGCAATGTTTGCTTGCAAGAAAGGGGAGTCCTAAGTGTCCATCATTAGGAGACCAGTCAAGTAAGGTATGAAGTATTCATATGATGGAATAATAAGTTGCTGTAAAAAGAATAAAAGACAGCTAATTATACTGCTCTGAAAAAAAAAGTCCATATTTTGTCAACTTACAAAAGTCTACTTTGCAGAAGAATATGACTCATTCAAGTAACACCAAAGTATCCCCACACATCTATATTCTTATAAATATAGAGAAAAACATTACACATAGGGCATGAGATTTAGATATTGTGCAGGGAAGACTTTTAATTTAGTACTTAATTCCAATGTATATGCTGTGTGAAATTTTTAACATGAGCTTATATTATTTTTATAATATGAAATGGGAAAAAATATATTGTCTTATTCTGTATATACAAACCCCAACAAGAATAAATGAAGAACATTCTCGGAAACAAACTAGATATCTCTGTGTTCCATCTTGACTATGAAACTCTCTCGAAGTAGAGTTGACTCTTGAACAACATGGGTTTGAACTGCATAGGTCTACTTATATGTGGATTTTTCTCCATAAATACAGTAGAGTACTGTAAATGTATTTTCTCTTTTTGATGATTTTCTTAATAACATTGTCTTTTTTCTAGCTTCCTTTATTGTAAGAATACAGTATACAATACATATAATGTACAAAATAGGAGTTAACTGACTGTGTATGTTTTCAGTAAGGCTTCCAAGTCAACAGGGGGCTATTAGTAGTTAAGTTTTTGGTGGAGTCAAGAGATATCAGTGGGGGGCACCTGGATGGCTCAGTCAGTTAAGCCTCTGCCTTCGGCTCAGGTCATGATCCCAGGGTCCTGGGATCGAGCACCAGATCAGGCTGCTGGCTCATCAGGGAGTCTGCTTCTTCCTCCCCCGCTGCCCTTCCTCCAAGCTTGTGCTCTCTCTCTCGCTCTGCTCTCTCTCTCGAATAAATACAAGAAATCTTAAAAAAAAAAAAGTATTATCCATGGATTTTCAACTGCACGAGGGGCCAGCTGTATATGAATTTTTCACTCGGGAACCTGAAGAACATAAAAACCAGCTAGATACATTCTTGAAACCTCCAGAAATTTTTAAGCATAAATATATGCAGCCTGCAGTTTTTCTTAGGTATAACTGTTTCCTATTTTATTAATGTCTTTATGAATACCTCCACCTCGTTGCAAGCAGAATTTGAGATTTATTAAAATGTGCGTAAATAATTCTGTAAGACTAAAATAAGTGAGAAAACCCAAACAGAAGGAAGATCGGGGCAGGAAAACTTAATGAAGTTAGAAATAGCATTATTAAGGGGGAAACATATGCTACAGCAAGCATCCTGGGATCTAACTAGCGTGAGTGTCCTAACATCTCCACAAAGAGAGAAACACATGTTTCCAACTTCACAGCATCCACAGGACCGAGGCAAACCACTTACTTGTGAGGATTCCAGATATTCAGGCAGGTGAGGCCTGGGAGAAATTCCTTTCATGAGTCTTCGTAAAAAAAAAAAAAAAAAAAAAAATTAAAAATACACTGCTACATTAACAGGGTTCTCAAGAAAATCCTACAGAAATGAGTTTTCATAGAGCAGTATCTATTTCAGTTATGGAAAACAGCATGGGGGAAAGAAGATATTATTGCTCTTTACTTTCTAGTATGGGACCTTCTTCAAAACAAGCAAACAAACAAAAAACAGACATTAATATGCCTACTTCATAATCATGACATGCAATTTAGATCACGAAAGTCACAAAGAATGCTAATGACAAAACACCGTGTGCTAAGCTGCTATCCCCAGCATCTAGCAGAGTGTCTGGTACAGAGCAAGCATTCAACAGAAGTGTTAAAATAGGATGAAGTTGGACTTTATGCAGATAATCTAAAACAACCTGTTCTGTTGTTTTCCATGATACTTTTTCATCAATGATAAACTGGGCAGCAAAATGGGAAAAGACACAATAGAAGCTTGGAATTTCTTTCAAAGCATACTCCTTCCTTTCTCTGCTTGCCCTCGGAGTTGGGAGGTGGGTACAGAACCATTAAAAGATAAGTTTTCTGGCATGAGACCAGGAATAGTTCAAAAGGTGCTATTGTACAACTGTCAGCTCACGGAACTGAGCTACACAACTCCAAAGAATGATATGGGAAACCTGTGATTTAATCAGCTGCAGACTCGTTACCCACAGTACCTACACAGAGAAGCCTCCATCCATCAGGGTGTCAGGTGCATATTTCATAAGGGGGGGCAGGGGGATAACACTTAGGAGTTAGGGCAAAAGTTGACGGCAAGAGCTGTGGTTTACCACAGCACTCCTCCCTGGTTGGGGACTTAGTGCTGGTCGCAGCTACGTGGCCTCTCACCTTTAAAAATAAAAAAGTAGGGCACCTGTGTGGCTCAGTCGGTTAAGCATCAGCCTTCAGCTCCCAGGGTCCTGCGACTGAGCCCAGGTCTGGCTCCCTGCTCAGCGGGGTGTCTGCTTTTCCCTCTGCCCCTCCCTGCGCATGTGTTTGTGTGTGTGCGTGCGCGCGCACACGCACGCGTGCATGCTCTCCCTCTCTCTCTCTCTCAAATAAATAAATAAAATCTTTTATAAAAATTAAAAATAAAAATAAAAAAGTAGATCTACCTGCCTTTTGGTGAACCCTCCACAGGGGACTGACATAAACTGATTTGCTGCCCTCTCTTCACTCTCTGGCCACAAAACTCATTCTATGACAGTCAGCTGTCTGTTGCAAAGAACAAGTTTTGCATTCACATATGAACCTGGCAGCCCTTCCAAAATGCAGTGGACGCATCTGAACGAGAGGGATGACTGAGGGGAGAGGAAACTGAGAAGCAGGGCAAATCAGCAAGTACCCACGACCAATCAAACCTTCCCACCATCCTGGGAACATTAAAGCAGCTCCTGTCTTGTCTTTGTAAAGCAGTCGGCTGAAGTAGCAGAGAAATAGAACTCCCGGTACCCAGTTGGTGAAGCCAGGCTGTGGGTTCTCCTGACCCCCTCAGCCTGGCAGACACACAGTCCCCTGGGGCTGCCCGAGTTGAAAGGGGGTGGACCGCACCTCGATCAGCCACAGGCTCACCTATTCCTCACTTTCCTGCTTCTTTCCTTACCAGCCAGACTGTACGGCCATGCTTTCCTTTGGATCTCCATCATCAGCGAAGAGTCCTGAATAAGTGGACGATCACTCATAAATGCTTCCTGACCAATACAGTCCTTTCTGAGCAGCCGGTTGAACACATCAGACCCCGCCAGGCAGCCCAACTGAGATAGGAGCTGATCCTATTTTTAAGGACAGCCGAAGAACAAAATCCCACATGTTTTATTCTATCATCCAACCCAAAACCTTGGACTGAAAGGTCAAAGTTCCAAAATTCTGTCACCAACGTAGGAGAGCATGCACATGGGGAAACCAAAGGGGGCTGGAGAATGTAACAAAAATTAGCTCCCTTTCCCCAGTAGATTAAAGCTGGCATGGCTATTCTTTTATGCATAGACAAAGGGCACTCCCAAAGATGCACTCTGAAAACAATCACACAAAGAATGAGGTGTCAGGGGAGGGGCTGAGACCAGGAGAGTGCAACAGACAGACTCAGGGCTCTTGCGACCAAATGGCGCCCTCCTCCCTTTACCTGAGACCTGAGAGAAATTCTCTTACCAGGCCACCGAGGTCTCCCTGCCACCAAACAAGTGACAGATGCCCCAAGAAAGTTCCTTCTGCAAACAGTATCTCTTGCTAGACATAAACACCTCCTTTCAAAGCTTGAAATTTATTAGCACCCAAATGATGTTTATGACCCTGCGGCTTGTGATCCTGTCATGGATTCTATCAACCAGGGAGACTGGATTAGCTCACGGACCCAGGCATTTATGGCTCTGAAGTGAGCCACTGTTCAAAGAACGCTAAGGACAGATGGAATTGATCTACCCACAGGTGGATGAGTGCAGCTGGAGCAGGAAGGGTCCCGTGCTGGCTGAAAGAACACCCAGGACCAAGGAGAGAGCGCAAAATAATAAAGCAAGAATTCCCAACGCAGCCAACAACCACCCAGAAGCCATAACTAACTACAAGAAGTGAGCTAACCAGGGAGGAAAAGCAACCAAACGTTGAGGCGTTATCACAGCCAGCGAGAAAAAGCAGCAAGATCTTTGCATTGAAATAAAAATGCAAAGATGAATAAATATCAGTGGAATTCATTCCTCAAGGAACATTCAGTGTTATCTATATACAAACACAAAAGGGACGAGATTTTTACATTGTGGTTTGGTTTGGTTTGTTTTTTTTAATTTTTAAAAACCTAGAGATGCATGCATTTTTAAAATGCAGTTTCGACATCTGCAGACTTTACCAGAACACTTCAAGAGAAAATGAAAAGTTGGATAAACACTGAAGGTTACTCACTCAGTTAGGAGTTCAGGGAAAGAGAAAAAAAGCAGCGAACCCACTGAAAATTTATTGAAATTCTAAACCCCAGAAATACAGGCGGGGTAAAGAAATATTAGTCACCCTGGTGTTTTGTCATCTCCTGTCATAATTCCTAATTTTTGTTAACCATGGTTCACTGTTACAGAACAATACAAGGTGAGAGTAGTGAAGAAGACATTTAAATTATAAATCTTGGTCTTTATCTTTGGGCCCTATCTCTAGACCCTGAGATCGTGACCTGGGCCAAAGGCAGACGCTTAACCAACTGCGCCACCCAGGTGCCCCAGCTTTATATTTTAAAAACAGCATTCTGGGGAAAAAATTAACCATTATTATGATAAAAGATACCCTTTGAAATCTGGATTCTGTCAAATGTTTGGACAATAATCTAAATAGTTAAGGAGAGGGATGGCTGGGTGGCTCAGTTGTTTAAGCGTCCCGCTCTTGATTTCCACTCGGCTCATGATCTCAGGGTTGTGGGATCAAGCCCCCCATAGGGCTCTGCTCTGAGCAGGGAGTCTGCTCGAGATTCTCCCTCTCCCTCTCCCTCTGCCCATCTCCTCCACCCCCATGCCTCTCTCTCTCTCTCTAAGGAAAAAAAAAAAAGTTAAATAGTTAAGGGGAAAGAATGTTGCCTTTATAAACTGGGTAATTCGCCAGATTACCAGCAGGTCCTTCCTGAATGGCCACTGGGTGCATATCCATATCGAAAGACATTTCCAGTCCTTGCCCTTAGACAGCTAATGAGCATATCTATATGGAGTCACTGAATTACCTCACTGTGGCCCCAATTCCCTACCTCTCTGTCCTACTGGAGACCTGGTCTTGGTTTCTCAGAACAATGCTGGTCTCTGCAGGGCAAGGGCCTTTCCCTGGAGGGACAGGAAGACCACCCAGGGTAGGGGTGTGAGCAGAGCTGGTGAAGCCAAGGTCCTCTGGGGAGTTAGCATAACTCCGGGAGGAACCACAGTGTGCCCGCAGCAAAGCACTGAACCTATTTGTGTCTGCATTTCCCATTTGTAAAACAGGGTAATTATAACCTCCCTACCTCATATGGCTTTTGGGATGCTTCATTAGTGTTTGTAAGTCACTTCAAAGATGGGAGTGATTGCTTATTGCTGTGGCAGGTGAAAGATCTCTGGCCCAAGCCCTCCATCTGTCCGCGTGTCCCAGTGGCTTGTTCCATCTTAGATGAGAGAGAAAACATAATGCCCTTCCCTCTCCCTCCTCCTAGGAACATGGAATATCCAAAGGGAAACCTAGTAGCCCTTTTGCCCTAAATGTCTGTGTTCTCAAGAGTTTTTACATGTTTTCATCACAACTCAGAAAGCATTAACATTTTTAGATGCAAGAACTTAAAATTAATATCTTTGTAAAATTCCACAACAGCTATGGAATTATCAATAATTATCACTGTGCAACAATTTTTGCCCATGTTATGTGTGTGGGGGTATTTCTAAGAATTGAAAACCATACGCATGCTCTCTCTTAATGCGTCTTGAGACCTAAAACAGTTAATCTTCTTTTAAAAGAAATAAAATGCACTTAAAAGGAAAAAAACACATTTTTAAGGTGCAGATAAAACATACACATGTAGCATGAACTTTTCGATATATTCTTACACGTTAAAAAATGCAGAAGTGGGGGGCACCTGGCTGGCTCAGTTGGTAGAGCATGTGACTCTTGATCTCAGGGTTGTGACTTTGAGCCCCACATTGGGCACAGAGCCTACTTTAAAAAAAAAAAAGAGCTTACTTAAAAAAAAGAAATTAAAAAAAAGCAAATGTGTACACTTTTTAGAAAAAACTTATTTGGGTATTAAAAATGTCTCACAAGAATCACATTTTAAGAATGGGCATTAATTTACTTTTATTGCTCTTTTTCAAAAACTCAAAAACATGAGAGTTTTTTAAAATCAACATTAGAAGTCATTTTGACTTAAATGATCATCAGTAGGGTGCTAGCTACATAAGTTATGGTAAATCCAGTGTGTGGGCATGGCGGGGATGAAATTTTAGATATGTTTGTAGTTAAAAAAAGCAAAATCTAGGGGTGCCTGGGGGGCTCAGTCGGCTGAGTGTCTGCCTTCGGCTCAGATCATGATCCCGGGGTCCTGGGATCGAGCCCCACGTCAGGTTCCCTGCTCAGTGGGGAGCCTGCTTCTCCCTCTGCCTACCACTCCTCCTGCTTGTGCTCTCTCTCTGTCAAATAAGTAAATAAAATCTTTAAATAAATAAATAAGTAAACAAAATACAGAATAACCCTCATCACAAGTTCTCATTTGTATTTAAAAACAGATAGATGATAGATAATAGATGGATAGACAGACAGACAGGGGATATATGTGTATGTGTGCATGTGCATATGTATATATAACAGATGATCTCTAGAAGAATACAAGAAAAATGGTAACAGCATTTACTTCTGGAAAAAAGAGGAAATGACTTAGATTAAAGGCTGTAGGAAAAGTCTTCACGTTTATGTGTACTCTAAGCTTGTTTAATATTTTTTACTGTAAGAATGTACCACCTTTTTTTAATTTTATTTATTTGTCAGAGAGAGAGACACAGAGAGAGAGAGACAGCACGCACAAGCAGGGGGAGAGGCAGGCAGAGGGAGAAGAAGGCTCCCCGTGAAGCAAGGAGCCCGACGCGGGACTTGATCCCAGGATGCTGGGATCATGACCCAAGCCAAAGGCAGATGCTCGACCTACTGAGCCACCCAGGCATCCCATAATGTATCACTTTTTAATTTAAAAAGTTTGCCACATTAGTATATATTATTATTGATTTGGCATCCCGTGATATTTTATCTCTAAAACAATTGTTTTATAGTGTATATATTAAGAAAACTTGCCAAGTACACAAAAAAATAAACTAGTGTCATTATATTTCAAAATTACCTTCCTTGGGGAGTATATGGGAAATCTCCTTGCCTTCTGCTAAACTTTACTATGAACCTAAAATTGCTCTAAAAAATAAAGTCGAGTAAAAAATAATAATAATAATTGCCTACCTACTATGGGAAGAATATGCTGTAAAATAGACACCCAGAGAAGCCCAAGTGAATCACAAGACTGTTTGGCATAAAAAGATACTGATGAATAGGTAAATATTTATTTATCCTCTATTGTAATGTGAGCACTCACATGGAATTGCTTTATACTCCTCCCCTAGAATTAATCTCCTGTGGGTAAGGAAAAGGACTTATGCATCTAATTTCCCCCCCAAACTCTAGCTCAACCCCTAGCAAATAGTAGGTGTTCAAAAAATAGTTATCAAATAAATAAATAAAGTGAATTCACTCTGATATCGTGCCTATCCTAGTTAAATAGGTTTCTTTAAAATATGACATTTTTAAAAACCTTTACTAACTAGCTTTACCATGAAAAAAAATTTCCCCATGTTCGTTGTAGTACCAGGGTAATAAAGTATAGACAACTAACAATGGAAAATATTGCACTGGCTTTTAATTTATATCTCACTATTTTCTAAAACTCAAGGTTTGGGGGGGCGGCGCCCAGGTGGCTCAGGCAGTTGAGCGTCCAAGTCTTGGTTTCGGGTCAGGTCGTGATCTCAGAGTCCTGAGATAGAGCCCCATGTCGGGCTCCGCACTCAGTGGGGAGTTTGCTTCTCCCTCTCCCTCCTCCCACTTGTGCTCTCTCTCTCTCCCTCTCTCCCCCAAATAAATAAATAAATAAAAACGAAATGAAACTCAAGGTCGGTAGAGACCATTAGCGCTTCCTGCATCTCTCATACTGGCCTGTTGCTGGGTCAGGGCCACATGATTGCATCTGGCACCTGAGAATATGAGGAAGCCATGTGCCATTTCCATTCCAAGGCACTAGAGAGTCAGTGGGTCACCTTCATCTTTTTCTTCCTTGGCTGGACTCTGGAAGTCAAGTGTTGAGAGGATGACTTTACGAATTGAAGGGAATCCTCAACTCGCCAGATGTGGAAGACTCCATGTCACATATCAGAGTTTGTGATGAGCAAGAAATATCTTTTTGTTGTGCTAAGCCACTGAGATTTCAGAGTGAGTTGTTATAGCCGCATAACCTAGCCCATCCTGACTAAATGTATTCATCATCATGGCATTCCTTCAGATAAAAATATGGAGTGACTGCCTACTAAGATTCAGGCATGATATTCGAGGCATCCCTATAATAAGTGTACTGCAAAACTACTGAGAGAAAAATTAAAGAAACAAAATATATAGACTGAGGGATAAAGAGCCTCTGTTAGATGAAGGAGAATTGGTGAGGCTGGGTGGCTTTTGTCTTTGCAACCCTAGTAGTTACTTCAGAAGTTGTCAAAAGTAAGCTTAAGTGCAAGGAATGCAAAACTGCCCAAAGTGACGAGTATTTTACTGTGTCTGGATTATGCCATTCTTTCCCAAAGACCAGGTATTCTCTGAGTAAGATTGGGAAGCAGTATGTCCAGAAATATTTCTGCTCTCCTGTTATATCTACACAGAATTCTTGGCATTAAAAAAACTATAAATATAAAGGGAACACTGCAAGTGGTGTAATATATATCAGAGTTGTCACTAGACCTCTTCAGTCAGTGCTCTTGTGCCTTTGTCATAATTAGGCAGGGTGTCTATGAATTTTCTGGATTAGGCTTACTTAATAGATCAGTGCTTTTAAGAGATTCATCACATGCATTTGTAACATCCTTCCAAAGAAATAGTCACAGGAGATAAAAGTCCACTGCTGTTATGTACTTTGATTCAACATCTATAACTGCCTTGTGATATTACGGTGAATGGGGAAAGAAGACAAATGTTGGGGGGACATTGAGACAGAAGGTAGAGGAGGCTTGTTCATTCACTGTTCGTCCTTTTCAGTGGTGAAAGCTCAGGATAACGAGAGGTTCTCAGTGTCCCACCTCTCTGAATCCCAAGGATCTCTTTAAAGCTCAGCAGAATTTCAACAATCACAGTGATCCAAAAGAGTCTGGAATTCTAACACCAGTGGTCAGACAAACCCCAAGTCGTGGGAAAACATTTCATTAATTTTCTGTCCAATGTTCTAAGCAGTTCCACAACTCTGCTTGGCAGAATATCCACTAGCACATAATGGGGTGCTCCTCCCTCCCTCCTTCTGTTCTTCCTCCCACTGGGGCCAAAAGTGTTTTTAAAGGATTGTTTTGGAAAGGCTGTTTCCAGGTTCACTGTGTACTGGCCAGGGTTTAACCTCAAGTTTCTAGAACTCTGGGACTCTTCTCGGAAGCCACAATCTTGAGTTTTGGGCAAGAAAACCACAAACTCTGTCTAGGCACTTGATCTGCCAGGGCCTGACTGAAAGATGACCCCTCCGAGACCCAAGTCAAGATTGGAATGCCCAACTGCAGCCTAGCTCTTCTGGCTGAAACTCTCAGGAGCTAGGACCAGCCTGGCCCAAAGCAAGCTCTGGATACACGCATTCCCTCTTAAGATTTTCAGTTTCAGCTCACCAATAACTTATTCTACATTGAGTTAATGCCCACTGAGGCAGCCAACCAGATTCTCATCAAACCAGTTCTGAAACTGCCTCTTAGCCCTTGATAACCATTAGCTTGCCTCTGGCGTTTTTTTTCTTTCTGTGAAAAAAAAATTTATCTAAAATAACCCTTTTATTATTTTTTCAAGTCACAAAAATAATAAAAAAAAATTAAGTAGATATTTCTTCCAAATTTCCACAAGATGCATGAAGAAAAAGCTATCCACCATGTCCACATGCATCTTGCATGACATTGTCTGGGCACATACACGTGTGTATGATACAGGCACATACAGAAGCTCATGCATGTACATACAGCTGGGTAGAGGCATGGGTTCCTGGACAATTGCTGGGGAGCTTCTGTTTTACAAACTAAGGTACTACTGTTCCCATCACTTCTGATACTTTCTTTTTTTCACTGTATAGCAATTGTCTCTACAAGTCAGTAGAGCAAGTTCTAACTCCTCATTCTTATTTCTTTTTTAGACATATGTGCATACACACATAAATTTTGCATAAATGGAATCATGTCATATTTGACAGAGATCTGCTTCGTGTAGTCTTTTTTTTCTTTTTCACTTGCTCCCAGTTCCCTAACTTTCATTACTCAGTATCCCTAAAGCTATTGTCCTTATTTTCATCTATACTCATATCATCACAAACACACACACATGTACACACATGTGGAATTTTTTTGGCCCATGTTTATCGTACAAGTTGGATCATTTTATACAGATTTCTCTGCATCCCTTATTTTCTTATTCTACAATACCTTGTCAACTGTGGTAGCTCTAATACATTATTTTTAATACCTAAAAATATACCTTGGTGAAGTGATACCGATTACTTTATCAGCTTTCCCCCTACAGCTCTTTATTTCTAGCTTGTATTTGTTTGTTTGTGATTTTGCTTTTTCCTTTACTAACCATGCTTCATAAATATCCTTGTAAATATAACTTTCCATATTGATGCTTTAATTCCCTTTTTTTTTTTTTTTTAGAGAGAGAGAGAGAGTGTGCGCACACAAGCAAGAGGGGCGAAGAGAAGGAGAGAGAGAATCTTCAGCAGGCTGTACACTCAGGGCTGAGTCTCACTCAGGGCTCCATCTCATGACCCTGAGATCATGAGAGACTCTGAGCTGAAATCAAGAGTCAGACGCTTAACCAACTAAGCCACCCAGGCGCCCCAATGCTTTAATTTCTAAGGAATATAGTCACAAGAGTGGACTGCCAGCTCGAAAATTATATATTTTTAAGTTTTAATAGATTGTTTCAATGGCTGAATTCATTAGATGTTGCATGGTTTTTTCCATAAACATGACGTTAATTCACCTTGCTATTAGCCATACATAGGTATTCCAGTCTTTTAAATTTTGCCAGTGGCATTTCATCGTTTTGCACATCTGTATTTTCCTAATTACCAGTGGATTTAGGCATCTTTTCAAAACTCTTTAATCCCATTTATTCGCTCATCTATAAAGTGCCATTATTTTCACTGGGGTGGTTGTCTTTTCCTATGATGCCTCTTAAGTGACACACCTACGAGGTGAATGAAGACAAGTGGAATTCACAGCCAAGGTCATGAATAACTGCCAGGTGACTATCATTAATAACAGAGTTGTAGATTTCAGAGTTGCCAAGAGAGTAGATCTTAAAAGTACTCATCACAAGAAAAAAATCATAACTATGTGTGGTGATAGATGTTAACTAGTCTTATTGTGCTGAGCATTTCACAATATACACATATATCCAATAATTATGTTGACCAACTGAAACCAAGATAATTGTTACATGTCAACTACATCTCAATTTAAGGAAGGAAGGGAGGAAGGAAGGAAGGAAGGAAGGAAGGAAGGAGAAAGAAAGGAGAAAGAAAGAAAGAAGAAGAAAGAAAGAAAGAAAGAAAGAAAGAAAGAAAGAAAGAAAGAAAGAAAGAAAGAAAGAAAGAAAGAAAGAAAGAAAGAAAGAAAGAAAGAAAAAGAAAGAAAGAATCACTGGAGGAACTTGCACAAGAAAAAGAACTAAGCACTGAGAATTGCATTCAATTTTGCCAAAAGGTCATGATAACTAGAAAGGAGTTCTACTTTGCACATAGATCTGAGGGTAGGCATTAGGACGCTGTCTCTTTTCTCAGTGGGAGATCAAATCGACTCTCCCAAGAGCTCAAGTGCTGAGTTGACTTAAATTGTGGAGGCAGTGTGGTGGGAGCAAAGAGGACAGAAAACAAAGAGAGGAGGGAAAGGGAAGAAGCATGTGGTCAGTGCCTGCCTTGGGCCAGTTACTGGAAAAGGCATTTTATAGACATGTTCTCATTTGTCCCTTGCAATGAACCTATGAGATGAGCTAAAGTGTCATCTCTATGGAGTCTCAGAAATATCAAGTAACGTGTCCTATATCATTCATTTGGTGAGGGAGGGACCTAGGAGTCTGGTGCAGGTCTGTCTCACTCCCACATCTGTGCTCTTCGCCAGCCAAAGGGAAGATGCTAGTAGGAACCTGGGCCATGTGCTGTGTCCCGCACAGAAAGAGTCAGCTAGATGCAAGGTTCTATCACCACCCTCCTGGGAAGCCTTGTTTGTAGCTTTGAGTTCTATAGACAATTAGAATACCTTCATTCTTATAGTCAACACCACCCTCATGTGGTCAGCAAACTCTAATTTGGCAATTCAGTTACACACAGTTTTTGGTCTTCAGTAATTATTAAGACTCTCTAGTGAACATTATGCTAAGTGAGATAAATCAGACAGAGAAAGACAAATACTGTATGATACCACTTACACGTGGAATCTAAACTTGTAAAAACAGAGGATGGTGGTTACTAGGGCCTGGCGGTGGGGTAACTGGGGAGATGTTGTTTAAGGGTACAAACTTACAACTAGTAGATCAGTAAGTTTTGGAGATCTAATGTACAGCAGAGTCATTGTAGCAACAATGCTATATGATAAACCTCAAAGTTGCTAAGAGACAAGATCTTAACTGTTCTCACCACAAAAAAAAAAAAACCAACAACTGATAATTATGTGATGGGATAGAGGTTCTAGCTTTTAGTTAACACTAAGGTGGTAATCATATTGCAATACGTAAATGATCAAGCCAACATGTAGTACACCTTAAACTTGCCTTAAACAATGTCATATGTCAGTTATATCTCAATTAAAAAAAAAAGAGTCTCTTGTGAATCAATCTTCTTTAGGGCGGGTGGTTTTAAAATCACCAAGATGAATAAACTGAAAACAAATATTCATAGTGCCACAAACTGAATACCTCAGTTTCTGAATAGCTGATGATTATAACCAAACTTAACATTTATCAATTAGCATTACACAATATGTTCTTGTAATGAGAGACAGCTATGTAAAAAAAACAAATGTCAGGCATTTATCCAAAAGACTGTCCTTGGAGTAACAGCTTCAGATAGAAATTTAGATATGTCATGTCTATTAAGAGGAATTCCAGGGAATTATAGGAGGGGTTTCTGGGTAGAGATTGTTATTTTCTTCATTTGCAATTTAGCAATTACCCCACCAATCAGGTCCCATTGATCTTGTCTCCTTGCTAACTAATTCAGACTTTCCCCATCACGGAAATCCACAAAAATCTCATTCTGGAATGAAATCAAATTGTGCAAAATTAATTCTCCATTTAGAACTCCAGAAAATAACCTTAATATATAAATCATCTTGGATTTTTCCATGAAGTAATTGGGCAAAATAGAAAGCATGACTCATAACATGGAAGTTATCAGCAGTGGACTAGAGAAGGCACAAACAGCTCATCCACCTGTCTCGAAAGCTCTAAGGGGTGGACATGCAGTTGAAACATTCACATTGACTTCTCGTTTTATTGTCAAGCCTTATTACATAAGGGTGATTTGTGTTCCACACTAATTAACTAAGAGGTATGGACATTAATCCACTGCGCAATAAGCAGACCTCTGCAATGAGGTAGTTTTTGAAAAAGACCAGCTCTGGCTTTATTGCCATGGGCTCTACCAGAGCAAGGAGATGTGCATAACCTGCTCTCGAATACCAGCTGAACACATTCATACTTTACACTTTTACCCAGGGCTCTCTCCCCCTGGTTCCCTGTGTGCCTTGTGGGCCCATCACTTGAGAGCAAGCAGTGTCCGTTGAAGAAAGTGGGAAATACCACATGGCAAATTTCAGTGGAAAGGAAGCTGTATATATCTGATTAGAGTCCAGTATCCAGAATATATAAAGAACCCTTCAACTCAATAAAAAGCCAACTAACCCAATTACAAAGCCTACGAGATTTCTTTTCGAAGTGATGAATATGTTCTAAAATTGACCATGATGATAGTTGCACATATCTGTGAATACGCTAAAAACCTTATGCTTTAACAAAGCTTTTTTTAAAGGAAATAAAAAGGAAACTGTGAGTATGAGAAACACTCACTGGCTGCCACAGGCATAAGTAAAGGGCAGGGAGTTGTAGGAAGGATGAGACCAGATGTGGAGAAGCCATGGTCCCATCCAATGGCAAGTATATCAGATGAGTGGCCTAAGATTCACACAGTTTGCATGATAGCATGAAAGCACTCATGTGAGCCTCTTCCCCCATTTTGCTACTCAACAAGTGTTTGTCAAATATCTTTTATGTGCAAGTTATGTTCTAAGAAATTAGGAGATAGAGAGGAAAATGTTAAGGATGTTTACTGCAGCATCGTTGTACTCTCAAAAACTGGAAACAATCTGACAATCCATAGGAAAATGAGTGAATAACCATGATGGAATTTTGTGCATCCATGCATTTATTTGATATTATTATAGAAATCTGTATCAGTGGATCTGCTATTATGTTGAACCATCTGAAATTGCCAATTTTGTAGGTCAAAATGGTCAAATATCGACAACTTCATATATTACTGTGTTAAAAAATACATTGCAGTTAGGTTCAATTGTAACAAGTGTGCCACTCTGGTGAGGGATGTTACTAAGGGGGGTGCTTATGCATGTGTGGAAGCAGGGATTATATGGGTAATCTCTATTTTCGACCCAATTTTGTTGTCAACCTAAAACTACTCTAAAAAATAAAGTCTAGTAAATTGTAAAAAAAAAAAAAATTGCACATTAATGTCTATAATAATATGTACACTATATTTTTATAATTTTTTACTAAGATAGAGGAAGGTGGAGAAGGATAAGTATCTGGCTGTTCCTATCGCTTACTCTAGGAGGGAGAGGAATGTGTGTGCCTGCCAGTGTGCAATGCATGCATGCGTGCACACGTGTGTGTGTGTGTGTGTGTGTGTGTTGGGGGAAGTGATTATTAACTTTTTCTTTTTATATATTTATGTTGTTTCATTTGTGACAATAATTACGTTACTTTCATGATTAAAAAGCATAATTGAAAATTATAAATAAGAAAGAACACAAGGGAGGCGCCTATGGAACTGAATCCATGATCCAGATTCATGAGCCTTCCTCTTCAAGTTTAATTTCATGTACTACATGCTGGGCAGACTGTCTAGACATGAACACCCACCATATGCTACGGAAGTTTCATGGAAATGGGAATTAGCTGTGGATCTGGACCTGCCTCCATAGCTGCTCACAAGGAAACACAATAAAAACAGTTTCATAGCATTTGTGATAAGACTACTGTACCAAGATTGATCACTTGACGTCATTAAATCAAGTGCCCTTTGTGTGGGTTTCTGAGGACAAAGAAGTCTAGAGGTATTTTATGTGCAACATGAAATATGAGATAAGAAATCAGCAGAGATAAGACTTCAGTACATTGGTGTGTGAGCTGGATTCCACTTACCCTCCCTAACTCCTAAACCAAATCCCAAACATTTGTGTCAAGTCTCGAATAGACTTAAAGCAAAGAGACTATCTGTTTGGATTTTTTTTTTAATGAATTTACTTTATGTCCGCTCCCTCTCCTGGGGGCCCAAGAATATGAGCAGTATCAAAACGTGAAAGGCTGTGTGGGATCGTGATGAAAGGCACGGTCTCTGCCTACAGAATGCCTGAGCTCAAGCCTCAGGTCTGCCACTTACTGACTTGGGCAACTCACATGTGACCAGTTCCCGTGTCTGTAAGCTGGAGGTGACAATGAAAAGCATCTCTGGGGTCTGTTAGGAAGATCGAATGTGCTGACATAGGCACAGCATTTAAAATTGTGTGTGGCATTAAACCATAGACACTTGTGTGCCTTACAAACTACCCACGGCTTTGGCGTGTTGTCCAAAAACTGGGTATAATATTCTGTCTTTGCTCAGCCACTCATACACAGGGACTGATTGCCTCCTGCCTGCCAGGCACTGTGCTGGGCATTCAGAATAACAGATAAATGAATGAATGAATCTCACAACCTCTGCACTGAATGGTTCACCACACATTTCAAAATGTGCAGACAATAACCTTCTAATCACTCTCTTTTCAAAGCAGAGGTCAAACAAGCTGTTACAATTACTGAATTAGTGGTGACAGAATACACAAACCAGGGATAGGACAGCACAGGCTGGGTCCCCGAGGAGGAATGTCACTCGTGTGAGTGTGACCACAGGGCTTGACACCCCAACTCAGTCTTATTTGTGGTGTGACTATCGTTGATTGAGGCTAGGTCCCTAACTGGAGCAAACATTTGACCCCGTTATGTTTGTGGAGTTTGTGGAGTTACATCAATGCTTGGTCAAATTTAGAGCTCTGTATCTGCACGTGACCGTGCTAATTCTCACTGGCCCACACGCCCAGGCCAGAGACGAAGCAGAGCTGACCGAGCAAGAACCAGAAAATGGGTCTAACACAAAACACCAAACCCTGTGCCCCTCCTTCTACATCTTTTCCCTGTGGATTTCACGAGGCAAGAGGAGAATTCTTCAGCGCATGTGGTTTGTGATCTCTATGCCTTTTGATAGGTAAACAAAGGAAGAGATGACCATGGAAATGCCCACTGCCCCCGGAAACGTACGTCATCAGGAGCATTTCTGTGGCTCAATTATTTCCCCAAATCAGTGAGGCCAAACATGTTAGCCTTTGAAGCTGTCTGTGGTTTTGATGAGACTGGACAACAGGGCAAGCAAGCCCCATACAGTCAGATACTTAAGTGTACTCGAAAGTACTCATGGTCATTCCGTTCATTCATTTATTAACTCTGCTGTTATAGCTCTTTCTGGGTGCCTGAAACTGTGCTAAAAGCTGGGATCACACAGATTCTTTTTTTAATTCAGAGCAAAAAGAACGGGTAGAAACCTCAAAAGCTGATAAACTTTCCGTCAGAAAAGAAAACTTCCAGCAAAAAAATATACAGTGTGGTGTTTGCTTTTATGTGGAGAAACTTCAGCCTCCTACGTCATTACGTCAACTGACCGCAGCTCAAGTGCTAATTTCTCAGGAGCTGGTGCAAAGTGCAAGGCTTGAGAAGCTAGTAATTAGTAAGTCATCTTTCCCATCATTGCTCCTGAAGGAACACCAGTCAGAATTACGCTTCGAGAGTTTACTTCTAAGTGAAACAGAAAACAGGACTGTCACTCCGATTGAAAGTAAAGAAAAAATTCCTACCTGAAAACATTGCCATGGCCATGGGAGTCTTTCTGTAGTTCACAAGGCAAGGGACAGATTTCCGAAACACATTTCCCAGCAGACAGCCCCTCCCAGCTGGTCTCTATCTGCTCCCCTGGCGCTGCCCCGAGGGGTAAATCTATCTAAAGACGCTCTTGTACGCCTTGGCCTCTCTCGGGGCCTCAGCATCATATTGTCACAGGACAGCTATAAAATCTCTCCAGCAGCAGGAATCTGTTGACCAATGGATAAATCATACGTGCAGTAAAAATTCTGGGTGTCTGAATTCAGAAGCCACACAGAGGGGCTCAGGCTCGCTACTCGGCCGCTGGTATAAAGTTTCTTCAGACAATCCTCTCATTAGTGAATTCCCTCGTGTTCACTCATTCCTCCCACAAAAAAAGATTAATACATAAACAACCAAGAAATGAAATAATGGCAGCCAATTTTTAAAAATTCATTCAAATGTTAACTCCACTGGAATTAATTTTTTTTTCATTTCATTCAAAACGTAGAAATTAAAATGACAGAGAAATCGTGTTTGTTTGAGGACCTAAAGGATCCAGATCTACTCCTTGAGCTATCCCAGAAAGATGAAATTGGGGGAATTGGGACATGAAAGGAAAAGTAATTCATGCTGGTTACTGGACTTTGTTGGAGGAGGCAGGACGGAGACTCCTTTTCAACGCAGGATAATTTCATTTTTACAGTTGCCTTGTGAAAACAACTGATAATAGATCAAATGGCCTAAATCTGTCATCTACAAAGAGGAGTTCTCTGTGGCTTATCTACTACTCCACCCAGCCCAGGCTCACACCCTTCCCAGACCAAACGGCATTATCAGCAGCTCTAGGTAGTGATCAAGAGCCTGGTCTGACCTGCCCAGCCCAGCACACTCCACAGGAACACAAGACGCAGGCACAAGAGAAGACGCTGTTCCTCCCCAGAGTTTTCCACTGACGTTAACTAAAATAGGGAAGCTCTCAGTCTTGATTCTCTCTACTCCATCTTAGGGTGCTGACAGGGTGCTTTGCAAGCCCTTGAACACAAGAGTCCATTTTCTCTAACTCCTTCCAGAGCCAGATATCTCTATGACTCTGGCAGCCTGGAAGAGGCGTCCCCCAGACTGCCCCGAGGGCTTCTCATCCGAAGGTCCAGGGCTGTTTGTAGATCTCAGTCCATCTGGTAGGAGCCGCAGATGGCCCTTGTCCACATCCTCTCACCCAAGACTCCAAGGGGCATGGAAGGAAGAGGGCTGTTGGTTTCCTCTTTCCATACCTCCATGTAGGGTGCCCACCTATTTATAGGTGTGTGGTCAGCCCCAAAGAAATAACAAGTGGTATTAGTGGTTTTATTCCTCTTATTCATAAAAATTGGGAGCAAGTACTTGTAAAGGAATTTAACATGCTCAGGAAGAAGAAGCACACAGCTGAGAAGTGCCTACCCCCAACCTCTACCTTTGCCTCAAACATGCCGTTTTTAGGGAGCTCTCTGGCTACAAGGATGCAATGGTGCAGGGTGACCACGCGATGGGATGCCTGACCTAATCCATTCACTGAACAAACACTTATTATCCATCTGCCATATGGCAGATCTGCCATGTTGGCTTTTCCAGTGCTCAGTTTTCTCACCAAATCATAGAAGAGTCTGATTCTCAAGTATGAAGTGATAACGGGGCCAGGGATGACACAAAGTTGTGCAGGTTGTGTACTGCACAAGGGCACCCAACCAAGGAGGTAAGTAGGAACTGAAATGCAGCCCATGACCCTCTTGCCAAGCCAGGCACCCATGGGGCTGCATTTGCTCAAAGGGCGCTCCTTTCCCTAATGCACAAAAAAAGCATTTTCTAGTCAAACAGGGGTCCTGTGTAGGAGAGATGACGTATGGTCAGATGTCAACAGGCTGGCGTACCCTACAACTAGCTCTATCAATGAAAGATGACATAAGAATGGATGAATTTCTTAATCTGTCATTGCCTCAGTCTGCCCATCTGTCAAATGGGGACAATAATGTTCCTCCATGTTTATCCTTGTTATAGGAGCAGACTCAGCTCACTAGAAAGAAAGTCCTCAAAGAATGTAATGTTTATATTAAATATGAGACTTCATTTCCTCCCTTTGTTCCAAGAGAATGCTGCTTAGTAGCTATGGATCATCCTCTGACCAGAGAGGAAAATAAACCTACTTTGCAGCCTCTGCCAAGGAAAAGGAATCTCTTCTTTCACTAGTCATGCAATACTCATGAGAAAGACCCAGCTGGGCACCAGCTACTGCTAAAACACCTATTTGGGGCCCAACAGAAACTTCAGGTCAATTCTTTCTCACATGTGTTCCCAAATTTTATATGGAAACAAAGCTCATAAACAAGGCTACTAACCAATTTTTGCAAAGAGATGGAAAAGACAAGACTTTCCTCCCTTCCTTGAGGGCAGACTATGTGCCTTTCTCATTCTTGAGTTTCAGGCCTGAATTCAACAGCATGATTGCTCAACCAATATTTGTTGCCCTGTGCAGAGCGGCCCAACATGGGCTTCCACGTGCCTGATCCTCCCCTTCAGGGGAGAGATGTGGATAGAGATTAGGATTGGCAGGGCCCTGACTAATTCATACTAAATCATACCTTTTGGCTAGACCCGCAGAAAAGGCTCTTCTTCAATTCCCATGTTTGGAAACTTACTTTATCTAACCTAGATCTTGCATGTTCTTTTTCCAGCGCTAATGAAATCAGAAAACACAGTGATGAAGAGGTTCTTTTTCTTAAAATTGTATTTATTTAGAGAGAGAGAGAGAGCGTGCACACAAGCAGGGGAAGGGGCAGAGGGAGAGAGGGAGAGAGCATCTCAAGCAGACTCCACGCTCAGCACAGAGCCCAAGACAGGGCTCAATCTCATGACCCTGAGATCATGACCTGAGCAGAAATCAGGAGTCAATGCTTAACCAACTGAGCCACCCAGGAGCCCCAAGAAGTTCTAATTCGACCATTTTAATATGCTACTTCTGAGTTACAGATGAATTTATCTTTCTAGGTTAAAAAAAAATCTAAAAACTAATGTTAGTGTCATTGGGCCGTGCTCAAAGCACGATAACTTTGGTCTGAACTTCTTTTTCTCTGATTCACAGTTTAGTTGTAGACTTTATTTTCAGTCTTGAAAGCCAACAAAAGGCTTGTTTATTATCTCACTTCAAGGAAAGCTCGAGATTGTAGGAGAGGGAAAGCAAGTTCTGGTCTCCAGCTTGAGGTCCCCTTTCGGGGGACAGAAACTCATGGTATGAAGTCAAGCTGCACTTCTATTTTTCTCCTTCATTTCCCTCCTGAGAGCTAAGGAAGGGGATTGCAGAGGGAGCTTCTCACAAACAACACTCACCCAGGCTTTAAATGTGTTTACTCTGGTTTCAATAGCGTCGATTCCTACAGTACACTCTTGAAATAATACTTTGCCACTTAGGGGCTTCATTCTTCTCCCAGGCAGATGGTACTTAGGAATGTCTTTACCGCCACCTTGTGGAATGGAGACGAACTTACAATTATCCCCCTTAATTCGAGGGAGATAGGTTCCAAGACCCCCAGGGGGGAATGCCTGAAACCACAAATAGTACTGAACCTTATATCTTATATATATACATACACTATGTTTTTTTCCTATACATACATACTTATGATCAAGTTTAATTTATAAATTAGGCACCGTAAGAGATTAACAATAACCAATAAAGTGGAATGATTATAAAAGTAATGTGAATGTGGTCTTTCTCTCTCTCTCTCTAAATATCTTATTGTACTGTACTCACCCTTCTTGTAATGATGTGAGGTGATAAAATGCCCGCGCAATAGAGTGAAGTGAGGTGAATGACGTAGGCATTGTGACGTAGTGTTATTTGACCTTTTTGACCTTTTGATTATACCTTAGAAGGGGGACCATCTGCTTCCAGGCCCTGGTTGACTGCGGGTAACTGAAACCAGGGAAGTAGAAACTGTAGATAAGGGGTGCCTGGGTGGCTCAGTTGGTTAAGTGGCTGCCTTTGACTCAGGTCATGATCTCAAGGGCCCTGGGATCAAGCCCCGCATTGGGTTCACTGTTCAGTGAGGAGCCTGCTTCTCCCTCTGCCTCTGCCCCTCCCCCTGCTCATGCTCTCTCACCCTCTCTCTCTCAAATAAATAAATATTTTTAAAAAATTTTTAAATTAAAAAAAGAGAAATTGCAGATAAGGGATGGACTACCATGTTTGTAAAAGCCTGTTGTTCTCTTCCATTTTTTTGTCACACTTGAATTTTTTTTCTCATTTTTGATCACTTTTTCTTTTCTGGGAAAGAGTCTCTGCTGCTCATGTTCCAGGAGCATCTCGCACCTGGCAGGGAAAAAAACAACCCTGCTTGCTTCATGTCCTGTTATTCTCGGTCAAACGGAGCTATGACACACAGAGAGCAAAAACTTCCATTCCCTGGAAAGCTTTTAAGCTTCACAGACAGTGCCAGGAATTGAAACATAATCCTAAATAATTATATTTACAAGAAAGGGCCTGCCCATAATCTTCCCAAAAAATAATATTACTCACATATGTTTTGTATAGAAATCCACATACATTGGCTTAGCCATGTTTGCATTCTGATCTTAGACTAGAAAATTAGCCTGACCTAACAGAAGTGTTTAAAATTGCCTGCCCTACAATATATCACATCATTTGCTTTCAGTGCAAAGCGTGATCTGGTTTATTTTCCATTGCATTTTCCTGTCGCAAAGACACTTCTATAGCTTTGTATATCTCTATAGATGGCTCTAACGGAAGGGCTTAGAAGTAAGGCTATCCCCACGTTTGGATAAACACATCTATCTGTTTTACCTCAGAGTGAACTATCTCATCATGGGAAACCCTGAAGTCCACTAAATATACACCAACATTTTTAAAGAGTTTGATTATAAGCGATGTCTCTGTTTTTAAAAAATTATGTAACTTCTTCACTTGGAAGAAGCTGGTTTTGTATAATTCCTTTTAGCAGCTACTATTTCCAGGACCTGAGTAGATAATTCACATAACTGCAGCTTTGACTTGAACCACCACCATGGTTACTCAACTCTACCACACGGACATTGCATCTGAACAGACAAAATGTAGGAAGCAGCTAGAACCATCTTGCAGTGAAGATCCTTCTTTTGTGAAGCCTACTTTCTTTTACTGGAAGAAAAACTTGACTGTAGTCAGGGCTGCGATTTTCACAGCACAATTCCCTTTATGTGGTCTAAGAGATTCTGGAGTTGGAAGTTCAGGAGAGGAGGGAGGGAAGGATGTGAGGCTCCCTCAGGAATGCTCAGGAATCTGGGAATACTGATACATGAATATTTGGGAGGGGAAAAAAAAAAAGTGTGACACAAGGCAGGGCCCAGAAAGGGAGCCGAGCTGAATCCTTTTCCCGGTGTTGGTCAGGAACCCTGTAAGTTCCAATCTCAAGTTTTCAGAGTAATGTCAAAGCTAGAAGGGGACATAACACATCAAAAGTCTCAGGAATGGAAGAAGTAACACAAGGAAAATGAGGTTAAAGAGAACAGCAGGTTGAAAATAAAATGCATTTTTGATACTATGTGACAGGCCTTATTTTTTACCTCTAAGTCCTCAAGAAGAGAAATGAAAGAGAATCCAAGGGGGGGAAAAAAAAAAAAAGACCGATGAGCTCTTTCTGAGGAAAGAAGTGAAATCAGTCACCAAATACTCAGAATGTTGTAAGGAGCACTGGGGCTGTTCACCAAAGCAGTCAGCTGTCCCAGGCTGGGGGGAGAATTGCACATCGGGCTCCCAGCTGGTAGGGTGGGGCCACGTGGCTTGTCTTGGTCAATGACAAGCAGACAGCAGAAATGACATGTGCCACTTATGGGACAGAACATTGAACTGCAGATGTTAAGACTCAGCGCTATCTATTCCCTGTGGCACAGTGGCCTGAAATTCAAGAGGGTGGCTGCTTAGCCATTCTGGGTCTCTGAGAGACTGCCATGGGCACAGCCTCTTGGCTTGAACATGTAATGTCAGTGAGATGGTTCTGGCCACTAACATTTGGGGATGTTTGTTACTGCAGCATGCCAGAGGCCATCCTGACTGATACACACCTGCAGTAGGGAGGCAGGACGCTTGTTTCTTTGGACAGGAGAGTGTAACATGGTCCTTATGTTCAGGCAATGAGTACCTGAAGCTTATAGTGGAAAGACAGGGAGGACACTGGCCAGTGTGAATCAGTTTTCTGCCTCCTCAAAGGAAGATTGAATTCACCTTCCAGGCAATCATTACCTTATTTTAGGAAAAACCCCAAAATATGCCCTTTGGTTACATTAATACAAATCAAGAATACTCCCAATGGTTGTTAGGGGAGGACTAAAAAATACCCTCTAATTCAATTCAGTGCTTTAAGGAGAGGAAGTTAAGCCTTGATTTGGAAATGTCAATTGTTACACAGAATGGAGTCAGAGTTGTGACTCAGAAGCTTTCTTGCTTTCCTCAGTGAGAGAAATTTAATTCTCTCTCTGTCTCCCCCCAGCATGGCTGAGGGTGGAGGTGAAATGGGGTAGCTGAGAAAGACCTACGGAGAGTCGGGGTCCCTGGGCTTGCAGGAGAGACACTGCTGGGAACTACACAAGTCACGTACACTGCTGGTCCTCACATCAGTCATTCCTGGCCTGAGAAGGACCTGGCAAAACATGTGGCCTGGCCTCTGTCTTGAGGGAAGTGTGAGGAAAACTCTCCACTTAAGATGCAGTGGTCGGGACAGCAGTACCATCCCCCTAAGGTTAGAGGAGCAGTAATAACATCAGCCAGAGGAAGGAGGAAGGCCCTCTGCCCTTCAGCCAAAGATGGCCATTGAGAAAGACATAGGGAGGCATGCCAAGAAGACTGGAGAAAAGGAGTGAGGAATTTGATCCCAACACACGTTAATATTGGCAATGGTGATGATGATCGCTAACATCAAGTAGTATCTACTATGTGCCGGTTACTGTTCTAAGCAAACACATACACACACACACACACACACACACACACACGCGTGTGTCACACGATGACAGCAACCTGAGAGACTCTCAGAAAGAAGTTGGGCACACTGTGGGAGTAGGGTGTACTCCCCTATATTTCTATATTTTCCATAGCAGAGGAGGACCAGGGCAAATGGGGTTAATGACCACATTTTTTCAGAAAAACCTGGCAATATCTAGACATACCTCATCCAATTGTTGGGTAGGATACTTCTTCCATAAAACAATTAGCTAACACTTCAGAAGCACCTACTGTGTGTCAGACACCATCAGTCACTCAACACATATGCTTTCATCCTCTACTCAGTGCCGGGCCCTGTGAGGAGCACGGTAGACGGCAGTGAGCATGGCGGGCCAAGTCCCCGTCCTGATGGAGACAGAAAATAAACAGGAGAGCTAGTTAGTTAGTTAGTTTTTACAAATTATGATATGTGCTATAACAGAAACCAACCCTGGCAGAGAAGGACAGGGGTGCTCAGGAGAGCATGCTTCAGACCCAGCCTCTGAGGAGATGAGTCTTCTGCGGACCCACAAAAGAAAAGCCCGAAGATGCTGGGGGTGCTCCTAGGCTCAGAACCTTCTCCTGCAGGAAAGCATTCACGCCACGGAGGAATGAAGCCCCGAGAGGGCAGGGCTTAGTGAGGACGGCCAGAGAGGATGGCTTTGACTTTGACTTTAGCAGCACCCAGGGGAAGCCTTTGAAGAGATTTAAGTAGGAAAGTAAAATGATCTCATTTACATTTTCCAAACACGACGGTGGCCACTAGAGGGAACTCCCATTTCCTGAGCTCGCCTTTTGCGCCTGACTATTCTAGGCACTCTTGCTTACCTAATTTACTCCTCACAACAACCCCAGGAAGTAAGCTACTAGTCCTACTTTGCAAATGATGACTTGGTTTGCCTGAGATCAATGATGTAGCTGGAGGGGCCCCAGCACAATGTAAAGTTCACTCAGTGAAATACTTTATGTATGATGTCTGGCCACCAGAGTTGCTTCCCAAAGTGAGCTTAGGGCTGTGCTCCCAGCGAGGGAGACTCCCGAGGGGACCCTGGAGGCAATGCAAGGCACCCAACATCCACAGGTGCACCCGGTATCATCTGTAGACAAAGTAGACAACATGCCATGCTCGTTTATTCAATATTCATGACTGGTAAAATACACATTCATAAACGTGTCACTAAATTTACTGTATCTTTGTGCCACTTTGTATCTTCTCAAGCAACAGAGATCCAAAGTACAGGCACAAGCATGTGGGGCTCATTAAAATGCCTTATGTTTAAAAAGCATCCTCGTTATACAACCACTGAAGAACCACTGGTTTTATTTTTTTCTTTTAAGATTTATTTATTTATTTTAGAGAGAGAGCAAGTGGGGCAAGGGGCCAGAGGGAGAGAGAGAGAGAATTTCCAGCAGATTCCCCACTGAATGGGGAGCGCGACACAGGGCTCAATCTCGAAACCCTGAGATCACGTCCTAAACCGAAATCAAGAGTCAGGTGCTTAACCAACTGAGCCACCCAGGTGCCCCAGAACCACTGGTTTTAAACAACAGTTTCATACTCCCATTCTGGAGAAAGCTGGAACTCATGGTGTCCTGGCCACCAGGGCGGGGATGAAAACTCCTTCACAAAGCCACCCACCACTCCTGCTTCACACACCACTTCAGTTCCACTACCTGGGTGCATCCGAGTCACCCCACCTTTGAAGATCCTGTCCTCGCACCACGTAATCTCGACATACACATATATTCACGGCCCTACATACAGGTTCGTCCAAAAGGCAGATCTTGAGACAATCGGAAATGAGAAACTTGAAAGAACACAGAGAAGGTCACCCAGAGACAGTGCTGCCCACGATAGACCCATTTGACAGGATACAACTTCAGTCCGATTCTTTTATTTCATGCAATTCAACACCAAAAACAAGGCTCTCCGTCCTAGCTCCTGCCAGCCACGTGCAAGTGAATAAAAGCAAATGTTGGTTTACCACATTGCATGAATATGTTTAGAGCTTGGCACCAGCAAACTCATGTTCTATTTTCCCGAGCCTGTTTGTAAAATATAGCCTGTACTTGACGCAGGGTGGAGTGATATCTATAGCTAAAACTGCCAACCAGAGGAAAGCGTGGGGATTTCAGACCTAAACAAGCTATTGACTGGTTGGTTTTCTTCATCTACTGCTTATTCTATTGAGTACCTTCCTCATAACAGGCACTACACTCCATGTTTCATTGTTACTGTGTTTATTACATACAACAACCTCTTTAAAGCATTGAGATGTTATTGTCCCTATTTTATGGATGAAGAAAATGAGGCTCACGGCGGTGAAGTGGACTGCCAAGGTAGCTAGCGAGCATCTTAGCTGAGATTCATGGTCAAGCCTATTTTTGAAGCCTATGTATGATTTTAATTTTTTTAAGATTTTATTTATTTATTTATTTTTTGAGAGAGAGAGAGAGAGCACACGAGAGAGCATGAGCAGGAGGGGAGAGGGAGAGGGAGAGGGAGAAGCAGACTCCCCACTGAGCAGGGAGACCAATGTGGGGCTCAGTGTGGGGCTCAATCCCAGGACCCCAAGATCATGACCTAAGCAGAAGGCATACGCTTAACCAACTGAGCCCGCAGGTGCCACTGAAGCCTACCTATGATTTTAATCACTCCATTCTACCCGACTGCTTCCCAGAAACCTCAGCCACGTGATTTAGAGCATTATAGAACACTTTCTGACCTTTTATAAAAATTGCTTATCTAGAAATGGTGACTATTAGTGTCACCTTCTAATAAAGGAACATAGTAAACATCACTTTAAGCTGAAATAGCTATCTTAATTTCTGGAATAAACAGGCATCTATAGTAATAAATGCACAGTTACGTGAATATTTGTCAAGTTTTTTACTTTCTCAAATTTCTCTCTTAAAACTTTCTAAAGTTGAGAAATTTGTTAAAGTATGTTAAAACATGCTATTTTTCTCTTTTCTTATAAACTGTATTCAGATATAACATGCATAATGAAAATCGCATAGACCGGGGCGCCTGGGTGGCTCAGTCGTTAAGCATCTGCCTCCAGCTCAGGTCATGATCCCAGGGTCCTGGGATCAAGTCCCGCATCGGGCTCCCTGCTCAGCGGGAAGCCTGCTTCTCCCTCTCCCACTGCCCCTGCTAGTGTTCCCTCTCTCGCTGTCTCTCTCTCTCTGTCAAATAAATAAAATCTTAAAAAAAAAAGAACAGAAAATCGCATAGACCTTAACACCTCAATGAATTTTTTTTAAAAGCTATGCATTTTTTTTTTTTTTAAGTAGGCTCCAAGCCCTCTGTGGAGCCCAATATGGGGCTTGAACTCACAACCCTGAGATCAAGACCTGAGCTGAGATCAGGAGTCATACACTCACCCAACTGAGCCACCCAGGTGACCCCCTCAATGAATTTTCATAAAACGCACCCAGATCATGAAACAGAACACAACCAGCACCTGCAGGGCCCCCTCCTGCCCAGTCCAGTCCAGCTTTCCAAGACTACTAGACTGACCTAATCCCATAGTTTAGTTTTGTCTGTCTTTAAATTCCATATAAATGGGATGACACAATATGTACTCTGTGACTATTGCATTCCTTCAATATTATGTCTGAAATTCATCCCTGTTGCTGCAAACAGTTGCAGTTTGTTTATTCTCACTGCTGTCTATTCTTCTTGCTCTATGGTAGGAAAACACAATTCATTTCTCCACTTTACTGTTGCATGGGATGTGCCTACACTAAAACATTATGCCCTGCTTATCAGAAATTCAAATTTTGCTTTGTTTTCTGGCAGCCCTAAACCTTGCCAACACTTAACATTGTCAGTAGAAGTGCCTACTTTATTTAAAAACTAAAACAGGGGCACCTGTCTGGCTCAGCCAGTACAGCATGTGACTCTTGATCTCAGGGTCATGAGTTCAAGCTCCATGTTGGGCTTAGAGCCTACTTAATTCAAAAAATAAAAATAAAAAATAAACCAACTAAAACCATTTGTTGCCTTAGTAGAAGTTGCATCTACTTAAATAAAATCTACTTAAATAAAAGATTTAACAGTCTTTCAGTTCCTCTGAATAACAAGAACAGGAAATTGGTTTATTCAAGAGTAACTCCTCCTCCAGAAAAAAAAAAGTCCACTTTATGTCATGAAGTACATCTTTCAGCTAGCTACATTTGTTAAATCAACTGAAACAAAGCCAAGTCTTAACTTTTGATGCGTACACAGCTTCAATTGTGTTAATAGCTTGCTTACAAACACAGAAGTTGTTGTCATAACAATGTTTATTATTTCTATGAAGTTTTTTTTATTCTCCAAAGCATATTACAAATTACAAATTCGTGAAGCTTCACGCCAGCCCTCCACCCCACCCCAGGGCAGAAGGGAAGTACTATCCTCATTTTAAAGCTCAGAATCCCAAAGTCTAGATATGAACCGCTGATTGCAGAGTCAATTTCAAACCCAAAAGCAAAGATCTTGGCTCCATGTTCCAAACACAAAGCTTATGTCAAAAGGAAACATTAATAATCCACCTAACAAAAACTACTGACACTCTGCTTTTCCAACTAAAAATGGGAAAGAAAGTGGTATGGGGGGGGGCCGTCAGGGAAGGCTGAACTTCCAAATGCTTATTTTCATTCAATATAAGCCTCACCAGCAAAGTTTCATCCTCGGTAAAGTTCTGATTTGTTTTTTGATTCTTTTTTTTTTTTAAGGTTTATTTATTTATTTTAGAGAGAGATTGAGCACGTGAGCAGGGGGAAGGGCAGAGGGACAAAATTGCAAGCAAACTCCGAGCCAAGTGCCAAGCCCACTTGTCAGTAGAAGTGCCTACTTTATTTAAAAACAAAAACAGGGGCACCTGCCTGGCTCAGCTGGTACAGCATGTGACTCTTGATCTCAGGGTCATGAGTTTAAGCCCCATGTTGGGCTTAGAGCCTACTTAATTAAAAAAATAAATAAATAAATAAACCAACTAAAACCATTTGTTACCCTAGTAGAAGTTGCATCCACTTAAATAAAATCTACTTAAATAAAAGATTTAACAGTCTTTCAGTTCCTCTGAATAACAAGAACAAGAAACTGGTTTATTCAAGAGTAACTCCTCCTCCAGAAAAAAAAAAACTCCATGCGGAGCTCAGTGTGGGGTTAGATCTCACAACTCTGAGATCATGACCTGAGCCAAAACCAAGAGTTGGATGCCTAACCAACTGCATCACCCAGGGGCCCCTTGTTTTTTGATTCTAAAAATGGATACTTATCAAGAATACAAGGCTCAGATAAGCAATATCCACAGAAAGCCAGAAAAATATAAGTTCATGAAAATGTAGTGGGGTCCAGAGGAAATTCTAAGATTAAATTGCAAATGATTATTTGCAAGGATATTCTGAAGCAGAATTCTGCTGTTCTCTTCCAATATGATTACTGAACAAGTACTGAAAATTACTGACCAAGCACAATAAATCTGGTCTAAATTTCTCTCCTGACTTTTCCAGCCACAAAAATCTTGGCTTTGGGGAACATCTGTCCGAAAATGACTATTGTTCAATCCAGATCCTGATTGGAAGTGAGCCTCTGAGGTTCTGTTGGGAACAGCTGGGATATTTGGGGGGAAAACATTTTGATCTAATTCTATATTTGTCTTCAAATATTAACCAATGATTTGTGAAACTTTCCTTGACAACTAATATTTAAAGAAAGAGAAATTGGGTATTTTCCAGAGCAATTTTCCCTCTGAATTATTCCTTTAGTTCCTCCAGAAAGATCTCCCTCAACTTGCTTACACTAAAGACGTTTGTCCCCTGTTCTGCACTTTTTTTTCTGTTGAATAAAGGAAAATGGCCATTTAAAAATGGGGAAAAAATGTAATTATAACCATGATCAGTGGCTATGTACTGAAAAATAAAACTGTGGGATCTAGAAGACATACAACTGGTGGTGATAAAAGATCAAGTTTAGTTCACAAGAACAAAAAGTTAAACAAAATACGTTGTTTAAATTGAATGAGCCAAAGATATATTATGAGGGCAGAACTCCTTAACGGGTAAGGAAGAAACACTGGCAGAAAGCCACAAAATTAAAGAGCGAGAGACTTTATAATGACTGTCTTTACACAATGGTCAACAGCGATCCAGTATGGACATATTAAAATAAATTTATCTTGCTAAGTAGAGTTGTTTAGCTGAAAAAGGGATTCTTAAGAAGTGAATTCATGACATGCTTTTAAGACCGTGAAAAGTTTGAAAGGTTCTTATTTACCCCACAAAACTGGTCACCTTCCCATGACCCCAGCCCCACCATCTTCCTCATCTTAGTATATAACTACCCATTTCCACATGTCACAAACCTAGGAGTCATTATTAATTCTCTCTTCATTCCTCCCCTTATTTAACCCATTGCCAAACTCTATCCTTTCTATCTCTAAATTGTATTATAAATCCATCCTAACCCTGCTCCAGCCCACACCACCCCTGCTCCAGCCCCCATGGATGGCCCCCAAGGATGGCCTCAGCTCCAGGTGCTCTTGCTGTTTCCATGCCTGCCCAACAGCTGTTTCTGCTCCATGCAGCAGATAGGGTACCTTTTAAATTCTTGTTACTAGATCATATCACTTCCTGACAATTTTTAAAAACAAAACAAAACAAAAACTCTTTTATCAAACTTCTTAGTACAGCCCTTAAGGAATTGCAACTAGCATCGTCTTGACACATGGGAAGTGTTCGAGATACATTTGCTGAGGGCAGCTGGGTTACTCAGTTGGTTAAGTGTCTGACTCTTGGTTTCAGCTCAGGTCATAGTCTCAGCATCGTGAGGTCAAGCCCCACATCAGGCTCTGCACTGGGCATGGGGTCTGCTTGAGATTCCCTCAACCCTTCCCCCACTTACATGCTCATGCTCTCTCTCTCCCTCAAATAAATAAATAAAAATTTTAAATATACCTACACATTTGCTGAATAAATAGATGCTTAAGGGAGCCTCCCAAGGAAAGAAGGAGTCCCAGCAAAGTCCTCACAAAGGAGGGGTGGGGAAGCAGAAAGATGATCTATAAAGGGAATGTTCTAAGCAGGTCAGGGCTCCACAACAAGCCATCTGTTGCTGAGTCTTTGTGATCAACTTCCAGACAGGCTCCTGAGACTCTTCTATGTTTGGAAGATGCATCTGCTTGCTCTCTCCCCTACTTCCCAATCTCCACCTTCTGGTTCCATCACTTCCAGGCAGCCCCTGAGGAATCCAGAGTCTCCTGTGGGTATCATCCGTCAATTCTCCAGGGACAGGGGTCTCCCCTGCTATTGGCATCATGCATGCGGGCTCCTTGGAGGGGTGGGGGATGGTGACCACTAGGCAGGTCAGGCTCCCAACACTGTCGAAGCATGAACTTTCAGGGGTAGGACCAAGTGGGTCTCAAAATAACAGAAACTGGACCCAGAACAATCATGAAGAAGACTCATAGGAGAATGCGCCAATCAAGAAGGGAGTCCAGAAACTATCAAGAAGACATTTCCCTTTGCCACACACACCTTCACTAATTTACATCGAGGCAGGATTAGATAGTATGTCATCTACTATTTGCTATCCGTTCTTCAATAACACATTTCCCATTTCTAACTGTGTGTTCAGTTATTTGAAAATAATCTATTGCACCAATTTCTTCGAAACATCCACTACCAAGGCTGCTTTGACTCTCCCAGTGAATCTGCTGCTGAACACACACCCAGGAGGAAACATGGTATGACAACGTACTAGAACAAGATTCCATAGGCCAAACGAACATCAGCCTACGTCTACCTGAGGCGAAAGGAGAAACTAGATTAATTTCTCAGACCACTCCCTACTCTGAAAGGCTACAATCATGACCAAGTGATTCTGTAGAATGCTGTTGGGAGAGCCTGGGGCCTTTCTGCAACTCAGCCCTGCGGACCTCCCAAGACCACCACCAACTCCATTCTTTACTGCTCGTCTCCCCCAACACTGGCAGTCTACCCAATATCTTTTCCACCCACCTCTCTGCTGACCCTGAAGACAGGTGCACAAGCTCTAGGATCGGGCTGCAAAACGCCTCGGGCAAACAGAAGGAGAACATCAGCAACAACCACAAAAACTGGGGGATGCTAAATGTTCTTACAGCCCTGGTACCCTCCTGAGGAGGCAGTTGGAAGTTCTGGTATATTTGAGCACCCAGTTTATATTCTGAGGATAAGACTGTCTAAATCTTTGGAGGCCATATCATTTATCATCCATACTAAGGCAGTTCTGAACACAAAAAGAGGTGTTATGTTGGGACGAGACCTTCTTCTTCCCTCCCTGCCTCTGACCTGTCTAGACAGGTCACCTCTCCGTGGGGGCCATCCACATGCCTGAACGCAGAGTCACAATTATACTGGTGGGCCACTCTGGTTCTTGGTTTCCACTGGGGTTTTACCCCCATGGTAAGACTGATCACTTAGCACACCTCTGCACAAGTCTAGGTCTTTCCCTAAGAAAAACCTTTCCTTGGTTTCTAAATATCACTCATGGTTTAGAACCAAAATAGTAGAGAGCAGACAGAGACCTTTTCAAGGGTTTCTAAGTTATCTTACAGACCCCTCAAAACACCCAAATATTCAACAGACGTGCACATTTTGGACATATGGAAACCCTCTACCCAAGGAAAAAGAGAAAACAACAACAACAAAAAAAAGCCCAAGTACTTAATGAAACATCTTTATCCGTGAAAATACAAGGGCAAATGGTTTAACCCACTGCAAAATTCATTGCCAAACCCAAGACAAAAACTCACGTCTGAGAATTTTGAGGCAAAATTTTTACACAAAACCACGTAATGACAGGATCCCTCCACCTTTGGAAAATGCTAACTCTTCCTAACTGATCTTTTTCTCTTAAGGAAGGGAATTAGCACTGTTTTAATTCTTCTACTTTGTCATAATTTTTATTCAAGGATTTAAGCCTAAGCTATTAAGTCTGGCTTCAGAACATTAGTCTGAAACATGGGAAGCAGAAATATGCTTTATATAAATAGTAACATATCTCAACTAGAGAAGAGGAAAACATAACAAGTGTGCTACCCACCCTAGTTAGCCTGTTTATTTACTAAGCCTCACTGCACCTTGAACCATAATCACCTCAAAAAAAAAATGCCAGTGTTATGTTTCTCTGCCTTATTTCCTTAAAATAAATATTACATGGATCATCTATTCCAGATGACCTGTAACATCAAGTTACTTTTCCTTTATGCAATGTGTGAATATCATCCAAATTTCAAGTGACTTTATTAATCATATTATTAAATTGGAGGGTTTTGATGGAGCAGCTTGAATAAGAAATGTGTTGTCCTTTGAAAAAGACAATAGTTTATTTAATATCAAGCCAGGCTTGATACTAATAAACTCACTTTCCAAACTATTAACAAGAAACGATGTGAATATTTCACATACACACAGCTCATCAAACCAGTTGGTTAAACAGAGCAACCTCATTCCCATTCCACATCAAAGTAGCAAAAGGTTGCCCACAAGACAAAAATTCATCTCACTTATTTTTGTCTTCCTCATCTTTTCCCTTTAAATTCTGCACACACCTTCCTGTCACATTGTTCTCCAGTTGCTCCTTAAGAAAGTTCCACTTCTCCCTCACACATGAGAGGAAAAAGTAACTTTTCACTTTATTATAACTAAAATTTACATGTACTTTACAACTTACAAAACGCTGCTTATATGAGTTTGCCCTCACTTAAGATAGTTGTTGGCGAAGGTCAAAAACAATTGAATACTGGCAATTTCCTATGGTTTAATGTAATCTATTTCACTGGGTCCTTACCACCACCTGTGAGGAAGATATGATTATTCTTGTTTTACTAATTAACCTGAGCTTCAGAAAAGTTAAGACATTGGCACACAACTTTACTCAGGAAGTACATGCCCCATATTTAAGGGCCCAAGTCTACTGATTCCAATTATTTTTCCCACTAAAACGCATTACATGCAACACATAGCTCAGGGCTTTTGAGGTGTCTTGAGCAGAATGTCCAGTTTCTTAAACAATCTCTTTTCCCTACACCACCTAAGGTGTTCTAAGAAGATTCAAGCCCAAGAACCACTAAGATTCCCTTTTTATAAAGTTTTGGGAAGCAATAATGAGGAGGAGGGAAAGAGAAGCAGAAGGAACATAAAAGTTCCTATCGTGTGCTTGACTGGCTGGGCTATCAATCCCGCCTTCAAGGGTGAAATCAACTCGTGCACCTTTGTGCTTTTCCTTCAAAGTGTTTCCCTTTCCAAAAATGGATTATTGTCAAACTGATGTAAAGA
The DNA here is from genome assembly GCF_037043125.1 of Eumetopias jubatus. Lineage (NCBI taxonomy): Eukaryota > Metazoa > Chordata > Mammalia > Carnivora > Otariidae > Eumetopias > Eumetopias jubatus. The sequence continues at coordinate 27,124,031 of NW_028274821.1, read as the reverse complement.
CAGGATCAGTTCTTCAAAGAAAAAAAAAAAAAAAAAAAGCCGGCATCATCTAATTCATAGCCTGGATCAAGCTGCTGTGAGTTTCATTCAAAAGAAATTCTCATTGATCTTGACCCACACACGCCGCTGGTCCCAGCAACATACCAATGGCTTCGGAGCCAGCACCTGTAGGCTGCCTCCCAAGAATTGAGACTCACAGGGAGCAACAAGCACATAAAAACTGAGCGTTCAGGAATTGGAAAGTCATAGATCTGAATCAATCTGCCACTCTCCTCAACCCTCCAAACTCTCAGACTCTTCTCTATCACATCTGCTGTGATGGACATCTCCGGAAAAAGGAGAAGCTCAGATGCATCTTATTTATCCTAACAAAAGGCACCCTTGACTAACCTGGCATTGCATGAATAACATAATGCATTCCATTAAGAGATATGCTATTCTGAAGAAATTTAAAAAGTAACTTAACCTTTCACATCTGGACAGCACATCTAGGAAATGCAATGTGGGAGAATGTTCCCCAGGAGATGGAAACATATTTATGATTCCCCGCGTTATAGGTGAATAAAGCACAACAGAGAAGACCTAAATCTCTTTGTAAACTAAATTGAAAAAATATGTTCTATAGCGGGGAGGGGGGAAGAGGGAGAATAGTGGAGACACATTGTACTCACAAAACCTTGAACTTCCCAGGGTTGTTAAAGTGATAGACTCAACAAACAGAGAGGGCTGATAGGTCTGAAGGGGAACTGTGTGAGCACAGTGAGTTTTCTCATTTCCAATTTTCATTTTTAAAGTTGTGCTTGGCCTGATTTTCTTTCAGACCTGTCTAAACTTCTCTTTGCACCTGGAGCCTGGGGATGAGTACCAAATGTTTATGGCTGGCTAACGTGACTCTCCACAGAGGAGACTGTCCTGTTTCTTATTTAAAGCACTTGTAATTAATCTGAACTGTCTCTTCTCAGACATGGAAGAACTAGATTCTAAAATCCTCTCCTTTCCTTCCTGTCCCCTCCCCACCCTTCCAGGAGAAATGGGAAACATTTTTCCTGTCATCATAACCTTCTGGATTTTTTAATTGTATTTTCTGATGAATCTGTTGTTAAGCTTCAGACAGCTGGAGCTCTTGGGTATCTGAATGGCGGGAAGTGATTTTCTAAGATTCATCCCCAGAGAACAAAGAGTGGAACACAATAGTGATTTTGTTAATAATATGAAAAGGGATTTTCTATACAGAAATCACATCAGCATATGTTTCTAGGTTCAATGTCCATAAGGTTCCAATTTAGACTAGAAAGAAAAAAGATCACACTCAACAATCTCATATTGTAGATTTGATATGGAACTAGTGAATTTTAGTCAACAAAACCATTCACCTCTAGGGAAAAAACCCAGGGCAGTAAGTGGACTAAATCCAAACTATTCTTAGGGCAAATTGTTAAAATATTTTCAAAGAAAACTCTTTAAAAAAATGCAAGAATTCTCCCATAAAACACAAGTCTTAGACTCATGCTAACTTGCAGTGAGTTTGACATTTAATAGTACATTTCTAGATAGATGCTTTACCAAACTTTCCCTCAAGCCAAATGTCCATAGATAATGCATTCCTTGCTTTTCAGTCAAAGAAGGGAGAAAAGGAAAAAAAAAAAAAAGTCTGGTATCTAAACTTCTTCAAATTGTTTCCAAAAAAAATTTAAGCAGCTCTGAAGTGAAGAGATCTGAACGTGCATGAGGAGCCTAGTAGGTGTCAGAGACCAACAGGGCCCTTCCTGCCCATAAGGAATTCACAGTCTAGTGGGAGAAAAAGGCATGTCAGCGCTCAAGAGTACAATGTGTACTAGCTAGCTCTAGGACCAAGCACTCCACCAATGACTCCATTAGTACTATTCTCACTTTTGGGGATAAGGAGAAATGATCATAGCTTCTCTATGCACAGGAAGCATAGAAATGTATCATTAGCATTTCATGAGCATTACATTAAACCTAGCCTCAACACACACACACACACACACACACACACACACACACACACACACACAAGACCTGTCCTTGCCCATGTAGGTGAAGCAAAGTCTGCATTCTGATCGGTGTGTCGGACAGATTTGCAAAGCGTTCAACTCTTAGTTCACATATTTGCGCCCCACATGGAATGAAGCCAAATGCATATAGCTGGGCTTCTTCAAGAAGTAAGACTAAGGCATACCTGGGCACATCTGAGAACAGAGGCTATGCACGTGAGGGACATAGGAGCCGCAGGTTAGTCACTGCTAGGTCCATTCTAGGATAAGAAGCCAGGTAAGAGGGGAGGTTGTGTGGGAAGAAAGTTTGGGCTTGTCACTCGGATTACCCTGCCAGTCTTCAGGGACACAACGCCACACATCCTCAATTCAAATGGGTTTATTAAAATGAAAGAAATACCCACAGATATATCTCCATGGAGGTTTGAGGACACAGACGGAGCCCCATTGGGCAACGACCTCTGTGCGGGGCTGAGCGCCATGAACAAGAGCCATTGGCAGTCTTGGCACAAGCTTTGCCAAGCCTCACCCTGTCAGCAGGCAACTCAATTGACAGTGGTATCTTGACAGGTGAGGACATCAGGACTGATATGCTCAACACAGACCCTAGAACCTCAGTACCAGGTCTCGGGGTCATCAGATGAAACAGACAATATGGAGGTCCTATGTGGACCGCACCTGGAAAGGCGGGAAATGGCAGGTGCCACGTAGCACCCAAGAGGTGCATGCAAGTTACCTCCATGTGACTCCCTGCGCTACGTAGGAAGAAGCTGAGAACCCGGAGTTTCCAGAGTTTGTAGAGGCAGAGCCTCCTTTGTGACTTATTTTCACCTTAATTTTACCCCTAGTCCAGTGTCACTGCAGAAATACAAGTTATACTGAAAAACAGTTTCTTTGCACAAAGAAAGAAAGATAAAGTAAACATATTTTATAACTCCCACCATCCGTGCATGCATGGAAAATTATCTATATTCAATCACCCCTCATAATGCAGAAGTTTCTGATTTTTTTTTCTGGGAAAATATAAAAAGTTACATCACCGGTCCCTTTTTACCTAAACCCCAGCACTGAAATGCTACAGCAATTGTTCTTCTCTTAGTGTCTGTCGTCATATGGGCCTCTTTTCCTTCAAGACATGAAGAAGCCGGTTGGCCCGTGCTGTTATTCACACTGATCAGAGAAGCAAATTTCCTTGGAATTCTCCAGGACACAATGGAAGGCACTGTTCTTACAGCTAATTGGGGGAACCTGGATGGTGCCCAGGTTTGAATCACACAGACGTAATTATTCCTTTCCCTTTGCAGATAACTTTAGAAAAGCAGTCCCTTACATTCGTGAACTTTTCCCTCTGCAGCATAAGAAATGCAGGAATGTAGCCCAGCCTGCCTCTGCCTCGCCTAGAGAGAGATCTGTTCCCCCAAATTGAGTGCATTTGTTTAAGCCCCTTTCTAAAAAATCAAGTTGAAAGTTTAGCTCAAGATTTGCTTTTGGGGAAGGAAGGGATGGGATTTTATCAGATTACTGGGAAAGTAATGTGAGTATCTGCCAAAGAATCATATTGCTTTCTTTTTCTTTAACAACAACAACAAAAAGTTTAAACTCATGCTGGTTTTGCAGCGGGAATCCTGCCCATGTGACAAATGAGTCAAGATGAAATGCAGCGGTTTGGCATTCCTGGAAAGTTAATTCTCAGGTTTTGAAAAATCTGGGGAAAACAAGAAATCTTATTGTTAAAGGAGAGTCGGTTAGCATAGAGGCAGCAACTCGCTTGTAAGAAAAGCTCATTTGCAAACAGGAGAGAACATTTTCAAATGGAAAGGTTGCCTGCGAAACAGACATTTAAAATAGCAACATGGAGATAATCTAAAACACAGAGAGAAAGAGGAAGCACAGGAAGTCAAGGCCTGATTAGGCAAGAAGGTGGAAACTATGTCCAAGGAGCTCAAAGTCCCATGCGGTTTTTAGCCTTTGCTTCATTTTACCCAAATGTTGGGAGAAGGGGACACTGGTGTCTCTGGCTGAGATTTCAAACAGAACCCAGAGGCCAAACCAGAGTTTTCAAAACCTAAAGATAAGAACCTGAAGCAAGAGAGAATTAGAAAAGAGAAAGCAAGGTCAAGAACACAAGATCCAGGTCAGCAAGCCAAGATCAGGTGCACTCAAAGTCAGAGGGAAGGGACCGAATATTGCCAAGTTCAAGCTCACTGACTAAAGGAGGGCAAGGCTTTTAACACCGGGCTTTTCAGACTTTCCAAGGAAACTAATGATAGAATAAATTCATACCCTTAGATATACTGAAGGCATGGCTGGAAACAGATGGGCACTGGGACAGCATTTATAAATATCATCTATCTTAAAAATCAATGACAAATTTGCATTTTGCCTCATTCAGTAGCTTTGTTCTTTTCAATATAAAGCTAATATAAGATCACTGCTCAGATCACTGCAGAATAAGCAAAAGCACCTAGGAGAGCCCCACCCTGTGCGCCTGGAAGAACAAAAGCCATGATTGCGAAGCACAGGGCTCAACCACTAATCTTGGCTGCACGTCCACATAACCTTGGACCCTTACCCTCCCTAGGATCCAGGATTAAGCCCCACTTCACCCCACAGCCATCAAGGTAGCCAGGGACTGCAAACTCAAATGGCAAAGGGCGCCAAGTAGCAAACACAATTGTCTGAGCTACTTGTCTTGAGGCCAAGCACAATGTCTGTCAATTACAAAATCTTTTCAAAATGCCATGGAAGCCAAATAAAGAGGTCAAAAAGAGGAAGATGTGGAGCCGTATGCCGCCCGAGGGCCATGGTGCACCAACCTCTAGAAGTCCACTCCCCTGCCCCATAGAGTAAAACTTTAACTAATATTTGAGCCAAGAAGGACGAAGCATCTAAGAGCTGGATGGCATATTTTTTTAAAAGGGAAGAAACCAAGTCCAAGAAAGAGAAAAAGTAAACAAATAAAAATTATAACACATCTTAGCATATCAACACTATGTTTTCCCGATTCTTCATATTAACAAAGGACTAAAGTAGGCTGGGTGTGGAATGGACTTTTTGTGTGAGTTATCCACAGAGCAGTAACCTAGACAAGGTCAACGAGCAAAAACTTTATTGAGGGAAGGGGGAGGGAATGGAGAGTTATTATTTAATGGGTAGAGGGTTCCAGTTGTACAAAATGAAGCATTCTAGAGATGGATGGTGGTGATGTTTGCATAATATGAATATACCTAATACCACTGAACTGTACACTTAAAAATGGTTTAAAATTTGGTATACACAAACACAATGGAATATACTCAGCCATAAAAAAGAAGGATATCCTGTCATTTGTGACAACATGGATGGACATCGAAGACATGCTAAGTGAAATAAGTCAGATAGAAAAAGACAAATACTGTGATCTCACTTATATGTGGAATCTTAAAAAAAAACACAAAAACTCATAGATATAGAGAAAAGATACAAACTTCCAGTTATAAAGTAAGTCCTGGAGATACAATGTACATACAGCATGGTGACTACAGCTAATAACACTGTATTACATATTTGAAAGTTGCTAAAACGGTGAATCTTAAAAAAAAATTGTGACCATGTGCAGTAATGGATATTAACTAGACTTACTGTGCTGATCATTTCACAATATATACAAACGTCAAACCATTAGGTTGTACACCTGAAACTAATATATTGTTATATGTCAATTATATCTCAATAAAAAAATGGTCAAGATGGTAAATTTTATGTTACATGTATTTTACCATGATTTAACAACAACAACAACAAACCTTATTTGGGAGTACAATCCCAGGCAACAGGAGTGAGGGAAAGGGGGAGCAAAGTCAGAACGGAGGGAGAGCCAGAACAGACGCCTTGAAGACTTGGCCACTGATTATAGAGAACTGGCTGCTGGATCTGCAGGATTGTCCCGGGAGTTTTATGGAATGTGACTCAAGACCATCCATCAGGGAGCAAGGGGAAAGCAATTATCTCCAGGCTCCAACCTGCATTGGACACAGGTTTGCCCCACAGAGGTATCTCTCCACCATATCTGGGGTCTGCATCAGTGGGAGCCAAGTGGTTTCATGGCCAGAGGTGAAGCACTATTGAGTTGTATTGTACTGGTGCCCAGAGTAAGAGACAGATGAGGCCTTGGGAACCTGAAATGGTGTTCAATACACAGATAAACTATATCAACAAGGGAAGGCAAAAAATATTCTAAGTAATGCTCTAATGCAATACTAAGTAATGCTCCAATTTTGAGATTATCATTGAATTCAATATGTCCCTTGGGGCACCTGGTGGCTGAGCCATTTAAGCATCCAACTCTTGATTTCAGCTAGGGTCGTGATCTCAGGGTTGTGAGATCAAGCCCTGTAGAGGGCTCCACGCACAGCAAGGAATCTGCTTGAGATCCTCTCCCTCCACCACTCCCCCCTACTAGCTCACGTGTGTGAGCTCTCACTCTCTCTCAAATAAATTAAATTAAATTAATAAAATCTTTAAATTCAATATGTCCCACTTCTGATCATTTGCTTACCATCTTTTACCATAGCTACAAACCACCTCTATAATTATTTGATAATTGCTTTAAATTAATTCCTTCTTTTGACTTACATTTTTGGCAGCTTATTAAGATATAATCTACATATAGTAAAATTCACTCTTTTAAGGTGTGCAATTCAGTAAGTTTTGATAAACATACTTTTGTAAACACGACCACAATCAAGATATACATTTCTATCATCCAAAAAATTTTCCTTGTGCCCCTTTGTAGTCCATGTCCACCCCCTAGCAATCATAGATGTGATTTCTGTCCCTATAAATCTGCCTCTTCCAGACTATCTTTTAAAAAAAAAGAATCAGGGGCACCTGGGTGGCTCAGTGGGTTAAGCCTCTGCCTTCAGCTCAGGTCATGATCTCAGGGTCCTGGGATCAAGCCCCGTGTCAGGCTCCCTGCTCAACAGGGAATCTGCTTCTCCCCCTCTGTCCCTCCCCTCACTCGTGCTTTTCTCTCTCTCTCTCAAATAAATAAAATCTTTTAAAAATTTAAATAAGAGTAGCTGGCCGGTTAGCTCAGTTGGTTAGAGCATGGTGCTGATAAAAATTTAAATAAAAAAATAATTTAAAAAAAGAATCATATCCTATGTGATCTTCTTCACTTAATTTTGTTTTTAAAAAAGGAACCTTAATCTCACTATTATAAAGCATGGATGTGATGTGCTAGTCATATCATAATACATATTAAAGCACACATATAAAATTATAAAAATTAAAATACACCACCTAAACTATATCTTCTACCATACTTTGTAAAACATCGAATGGATTTGGCTGGGCTGGGAGTGAATGTAAACTCACATGGGACAGGCAGGGAGGTGAGAAAAGCATAGACAAGTCTTCCTGCTGCTGGTGGCAGAGGCGGAATGGAGCCTACCATGCAGACATAGGGTATTTGAGCATGTGAGCGGACATTGGAAACAAAGGACCCATGAAGGATTGACCCCAGGAATTCCAAGCAAGTGTTTCTTGATTCAGACGCAGGGTTTATAGGCTGTTTACAGTTTCTGTATGGACACTGGACAGAATAAAGGAGGACTCTGAATTCAGAGCTTCTGGAAAACTAGGCTGATGTCCAAGAGAAGGACTCAAACTCAGGGAATTCAAACTAACATTTACACTGATGGTTTTTCACTTTTTTTCTTCCTAGCCCCACCACTTGGTTCTCCTGATTCTTCATCCATTGGTAATTGCAAGAGATAGAAAATCTAACAGCCAAAACAACATAGCCAAGAGGGACACCTGGGTGGCTCAGTTGGTTAAGCCTCAGCCTCTTGGTTTCAGCTCAAGTCATGATCTGGTGGTTGTAGGATGGAGCCCCGTGCCAGGCTCCGCACTCAACACCTAGTCTGCTTCAGATTCTTTCTCCCTCTCCCTCTCCCTCTCCCTCTGTACTCCCAGCTCTGGCTCCCTCTTTCTCTCTCTAAAATAAATAAAATCTTTAATTTAAAAAAACACGACATAGTCAAAAGCCGTGATGAAGGGCAATATGTGGTATTTTCCTTCTTGCACTCCAAATAGAGAAACATCCACTCTTGCAACTGTGTTCATCTGATTGTCTTCTGGAGCTACAGGTTCCATCCACACCTCTTAGTGAGGTGGAGAAAATGGGCAGAAACCTGAGCAGGAGATAAGGGGGACTTCTGATTGGACCACTTCCAAATATCTCTTTGAAATTCTCATTTCAAGAACAAATAAAGACCAGGTAGGAGTAACTGAAATTGCTTATTTATAGCATGCTTTAAAATACGAAACCAGCTGTAAGACGGCAGCTTGAAGCTGACATGCCCCCTAAGCTCCCTTTCTAGAGTAGTATAACAACTTGAGTAGACATGGAAATCTGGACTGCCATTAACTCTTTCTTTTTTAAGACTTTATTTATTTATTTGAGAGACAGAGAGTGAGAGAGAGAGAGATCACGAGCAGGGGGGAAGGGTAGAGGGAGAAGCAGATTCCCCACTGAGCAGGGAGCCCGATGCAGGACTCGATCCCAGGACCCTGGGCTCCCCTGCCATTAACTCTTAAGAAGATAATCTGCCACTCTCTATTAAAAAGTGAAATGTGGGGGTGCCTGGGTGGCTCAGTCGTTAAGCATCTGCCTTCGGCTCAGGTCATGATCTCAGGGTCCTGGGATCGGGTCCCCCATCAGGCTCCCTGCTGAGCAGGGAGCCTGCTTCTCCCTGTCTTTCTGCCTCTGCCTGCCACTCATGCTCACTCTCTCTCTCTGTCTTAAATAAATAAAATCTTTAAAGAAAAACACTCAGAGTAAGTGGCTGTACATAAAGATATATGTGCTAGTGCCTTGACTGCAGGTTATTTAAAGAGAGAGAGATCACAAGCAGTTGAAGGTGTACAGCATGATGATTGCATATATTGTGAAACGATGACCACAATAAGCTTATTTAACATCCATCATCTCATATAGATACCAAAAAAGGGAAAAAACAATTTTTCTTTGTGATGATAACTTTTAGTATTCACTCTCTTAGCAACTTTCAGATACACCGCATGGCAGTGTTAACTGTAGTCATCATGCTGTACATTACATCCCCAGTATTTATCCATCTTACATCTGAAAGTTTGTACCTTTTGACCACCTTTCTCCAATTCCCCACTCCTCACGCCCCCCACCTCTGGTGACCACAACTGATCTCTTCTTCTACAAGTTTGGTTTGGGTTGTTTTTTTTAAGATTCCACATGGAAGTGAGATCATATCGTATTTGTCTTTCTCTGTCTGACTTATTTCGCTTAGCGTAATATTTCGCTTCTGTGTTGTTGCACAGGATTTCCTTCATTTTATGGCTAAATAATATTCCACTGTGTGTGTGTGTGTGTGTGTGTGTGTGTGTGTGTGTGTATACACACATCCCATCTTCCTTATCCATTCATCTGTCAATGGACACTTAGGTTGTTTCCATGTCTTGGCTATTGTAAATAATGCTGCAATGAACATCTTTTGGCTAATTCTTTCCACTTTGAATTCTTCTTACAGGAATGTTTTTGATAAGTTAAATTTACCTGATGTAACTGGCAGCCTCAACTTTATAAAAAGCATTTATATGCATTCAGGAATAATCTAGCATTAAGCAATGCTATGTAAAATGAGAGATCTATGCAATCAAAGTTTAAATGTTTCTAATGTGGAAGAGAGGATCTGAAAAATCAATATAGGGTAGCGACTATAGGACCATAGGACTTTGACTTCAGTAAGTTCATCTATAACTTGCCAATGCCTTCAGACAAATCCTTATGGTGATGTACTAAGCTGCTGAGATTCGTCAAGTAAAATCACTCTCCAAGTTCAAGTAAATATATATAAATATACATAAATGTGCCCACAGGTGAAAGCCTCAAATAACATTTTAATATGACTATAGAGAAAGGAGACTACCACCTTAAGTACCATAGCTTAAAATACTCTTTGGAATACTGACTTTGAAAACTGGAATAAGATAACATAAGAATAAGAAAGGATAAAGACGTTCCACAACCTTCAGCACCCTACAGTTTATACACCCCCATCGCCTTTAGGCAGGCTCAAGCATAGTCCCAACACCATGTCTGTTTTGGAAGCCTGATGTGGGGTGCTGGTAAGGACAGGGAAAGCAATCTTAGCCACCGGCTGTCTGATGACCATGACCTTGGACCAAAGTACCCCAGACACCTGAGAGGGAGTTTCTGCATCCAACCAGGCCCTAATTCCTTCCTGCTAAGTAGAACATGCAAGACAATGTGAATATACAACTACATGACTTGACCAAAGGAGCAGAAACAAAGATAGATCAGCATCCCCAAGGGCTCCCTAGAGCCTGCAGCCTCAAACAAACTCCTTTTCATAAGTCAATTTCCTCTCCTTCATGACTTCCTTCTGCAAAGAACAAATCCTCCCCAACTTCTCCCAAGAACTTTCTTCAAGGTGGGGCTAACTAGACCACACGGGACTCCATCTTTAATTGCTGCTTATGATATTTGCATGTGGTTTCAATCATTAGCATTCAATTACCAGAAGGAACCAAGGACAGAGAAAAAAAGCACAGACAGATCTTTAACTGGACTAGGTCAGATGTCAGCCAGGTAAATGACAGTCCAGAGCTCTGCCTACTTTCCTTCCTATCTTGCTTACGATTAAATTTTAATAGAATCATGGCATACCCTTTGGTAGAATTCCCTACTCTAATTTATATAAGATGTCAACTGCTCTGATTCCATCTTTCTAAGGTGACAGACATCCTCTTATTCAGACCCAACTGCTGTACCCAGAAGCACCGTTCTGCCTACTGATGAGGATTCTGAGCTAGCTCAAGTTGTTCCACTGGTCCTAATGCTCCTCACTCTGTGAAGCTTCCATCATCCCCTCACAGAATTGTCTGGATTTGTTGCCCAGGATCACCACACCAATGCACAGTTGCAGTAGAAGACTATTTCTCATAGCCCCAAAAAGAGTTCAAATTATAATCACACATCCCCAATCACTGGGTTTCATCTTGCCCTAATTCTACCTCAAGACCAGGCCCCATAAGGTGTTCAGTCCCAAACAATTCAGGACATGCCTCAGGGGATCCAGGGAACATCCCACAGCTCTGTTGACCTCTGTCCTATGTAGACTGACATTAGGTACCTAAAACGTGCATGTTGAAAAGCCCCCGACCCCCAGAGCTGGGTGATAGAAACAACAGGAAGAGCTAACACCACCCAAGACATAACTGTTAGGGAAGGTGGCTTGGGATAAATGCACTATTAATAATGTAGGATAAATGTAGGCTCCATTTACCCATTAAAATGAGCTCTTCCATCAGATAAGCAAGTCCTATGTTCTTTTATTTTATTTTATTTTATTTTAAGATTTTGTTTATTTGGAAGGGAGGAGCAGAAGGAGAGGGAGAAGCAGACTCCCCACTGAGCAGGGCGCCTGATGCAAGGCTCAATCCCAGGACCCTGAGATCATGACCTGAGCCGAAGTCAGAGGCTTAACCCACTGAACCACCAAGGTGCCCCCCAGCTTTTTTTAAGGTCTACGTTCTTAACTCACTCTACCAGCCTACCACCACAAGCTCGCAAGGGGTTGCTAATCTAGTAACAAGACACTGACTTGGGTCTTTGCTTCAACTTTCCATGGACAGCAAACATGTTGAGCTGATTCTACACTGGGGAGGGCGTAATGTGGGCTTTGATCTCCTGCCCCATACTTTGTGCCATTCCCCAAGAAAACGTGTGATTATTCACAACTGACAAACAAATTCAGGCATATAGAAAATCCTTGCCCATGTGTGGCTCATACTTTCCTCTCCTCTGCAAATGGGAGCTGTCAAAAACAAATTAAGTAATTATGCAGTGTTGCTCTAGCTGTGTGTACCCTTCATTACATTATACGACTGTGGTTAAGGGATGGCTCTCTCCTGCCTAGTTTTTAAAATATTTATAATGGAAGGTGGGTTGTCAGGGCATGTTCCACTGTTGCCAGAAAAAACAAAAAGTAAATGAAAATGACGTTGATGGCTTGGCACAGCTGTGTGTGTATGTGTGCGTGTGTGTGTGCACAGTACACACTCCACTGTGCTGTAAGTTATTCTCTTTACCTCGTTTTTTTAATTAATAAAAAAAGCTATAAAAATAGAAATAGACTGTCAATCTACAAATGACTCAATAAATAAAATCTCCTTAGTACAAACAGTAGGATTTACCTGCCACAGTTTATCATTTCTTTCAAAAATTAGCAATCTCAGGGTGCCTGGGTGGCTCAGTCATTAAACGTCTGCCTTTGGCTCAGGTCATGATCAGATCATGATCCCAGGGTCCTGGGATCGAGCGCCGCATCGGGCTCCCTGCTCCGCGGGAAGCCTGCTTTTCCCTCTCCTACTCCCCCTGCTTGTGTTCCTGCTCTCGCTGTCTCTCTCTCTGTCAAATAAATAAATAAAATCTAAAAAAAAAAATTAGCAATCTCCATCCATTGAAAAACACTATATTAATAAATAACAAGTATTCATCCAGGAAAATAACATCTTTAAGACCTAATGATCCTGCAAGGTGAGTGTTCAGTTACTTACCGGTGTTTGATATATGTATGGAAGAAAAGAATAAAAAGTAAAAAGGAATAAAAAATGGTTGATCATTGTAGAATGCTTGCTTTAAAATGCTACATTAGCTTTTGGGCACCGATAGCCTCAAAAACGTTAATTTCAGCATTCCTAGTAAGGATGAGGGAAGAAAAATTATTTCAAAGTTTGTGCCTATTTTCTTAGGGAACGGTCCTCCAACTTGAGGAGGCTAATTTTCAACAAATGGGATTTTCATAACTATAAGAATACACATGTTTAATGGAAATACATATATATGATATCATATATATTAACATGTTAAATTTTTAAGATAATACAGCTTATTTAGAAACATAAACTCAGAATGTCAGAGCTTCAACTGGAAGCAATGAAAAGGCCAAAGACTTAAAGGACACCAAAGAACCACAAAGATAAACCAAGAAATGGGCCAGAACCAAATGAGTGTTAAAAAAAAAAAATCTCCAAGGCAAATAGGACTTTCAAGAACATGAATTTCTATGTTGTCCTTGAGGAATCACCTTCTCATTACAAGCATTTAGAAGTATGAGAAAATGTAGCAAAAAGAGCAACAACAAAATTGACACATAGCCATGCTAGAAAAAAGAGAAAATCCCCACATGCCAGATAAACAGAGAAGTCAACGCCGGAGCAGAGAGGTCACCCAACAGCAGTTCAAACATCAATCACAGACCCTAGAGGTTCAGGGCTAAGTTCAAATGACTCTTTTTTTGTTTGTTTTACGTTTTTTGTTTTTAAATTTTTGAGTGATCTCTACACCCAACATGGGGCTCAAACTTACAACCCCAAGATCAAGAGCCACACGCCCGACTGACTGAGCCAGCCAGGCGCCCCATGTAATCCCTCTTTGAGGACAGGAGATAGAATGTCTGTGGGGTGGGGGTGGGGTGGGGTGGGGGAGAGATGTGGTGGGCTAGCCCCCTGTGAAGCATGGAGCATTGAAATAACTCTTCTCACCTGACCACGAAAGGAGTTAGAAGGCTTGCCACCTCTCCAGCGCCTCTGGTTAAAAATAAATCACCTGTGAGAAATCAAAACTCCAGGTATCCATTCTACCTAAGTGTAGGTGTAAATGGATAACACCCACACCATTAAGGTACCACAAACCATGCAGCTGATACAAAAATGGTTCTAAAAGACTCAGCATCCTAGAAAATGTGAAACCACTCTCTGCGGAATACTTCAGTAAAAACGGGGGCTTAAGAAATGCTCATGGGGGCAGAGGTGAGGGTGGCGGAGCCACCATAGCTGAAAATCATATTAAACCCAATGAGAAATCAAGACACTATGAGGGAGATTCAGAAAATGCAATCAACAGGAAAATTAGCACTCCCAAAATAGGGATTATATGCAGTGTGAAAGAGACAACAAACAAGTTTATTTAAAATTAATAGATTTGGGGTGGCTCAGTCGTTAAGCGTCTGCCCTCGGCTCAGGTCATGATCCTAGGGTCCTGGGATCGAGCCCCGCATCGGGCTCCCTGCTCCGTGGGAAGCCTGCTTCTCTCTCTCCCACTCCCCCTGCTTGTGTTCTCTCTCTCGCTGTGTCTCTCTCTCTCTGTCAAATAAATAAAATATTTTAAAAAAATTAATAGAGATAACAAAGGAAGGAAAACCATAAGGTAAAGATAAGAGACAATGAAAAAGAACAGGCCAATTTGAAAAGAAGCCAACTAGAACCTCCAGAAAAGAAGGACAAAGTCATTGAAGTTAAAAACATATAGAAATATCCACAACAAAGGAAAGAAAAACTAAAGACAAATTATCCAAAATAAATGGCACTTAGATGACAGATTTCTCGTCATCTCATCAAATGATTCCAGAAGGCAGTGAAGTATCCTTAAGAATGAGGGAAAATGAGGGGTGTCTGGTGGCTCAGTCAGTTAAGCGTCTGACTTCAGCTCAGGTCATGATCAGACTCTTCGCTGAGCAGGGAGCCCGATGCGGGGCACAAAATCGGACCTTTTAGAAGTCGGCTCGGCTGAGGGACGTCGCTCTGGTGGCTAAGCGGGGGGTGGAACCCTCGCAGGACAGTGTGGTCTGAGGACCCTCTGGGTCAAGAAAGACCAGGGGAGCCTGAGTGCAGCAGAGCTCCCAGGTATCGGAGCCGGGAAGCCGGCTGCAGAAACGGAGCTGAGGCGCGGGCTCTCAGCTCAGGGTTGCCATAAACTGTGATCCAAGGCCCAGTCGGGCCACTGCTCCTCCAGCAGGGACCCAACAAGCGGCAGAGCCGGGGAGACTCTCCTTCCTCCCCCGGGAGGAGCGGCCCGAGAGCGCCCTGCAAGGATCTGCTGGGTTTGGAGACTCCACACGGGGTCGGGTGCCAGAGATAGAAACGCTCGGTCACAGGCCGGGTGAGCACGGAGTGCGGCCGGAGACCGGGGAGACGGGAGTGACTGCTTTTCTCTGGGGGCGCACTGAGGAGCGGGGCCCCAAGTTCTCAGCTCCTCCAGGCGGTAATTGGGAGGCCACCATTTTCACCCTGGTCCTCCAAAGCTGTACCGAGAGGTTGCAGGGAACAAAAGCTCCTGAGAGCAAACCTGAGCAGATTGCTTAGCCCGGAGGGACAAGGGCGGGGCAATTCCGCCTCCGGCAAAGACACTTGGGAACCACGGCAACAGGCCCCTCCCCCAGAAGATCAGCACGAACAGCCAGCAAGCCAAGACCAAGTTTACCGTGCAAGGAGAACGGGAGAACTCCAGCGCTAGGGGAATACTGCACATAGAATTCATGGCTTTTTTTTACCATGATTCATTAGTTTTTCAAAGTTAATTTTTTTAACTTTTTTTTTTGAATTTTTCTTTTTCCCTTTTTCAACCAACATCTTATCAATCCCTTTTAAAAAAAAACATTTTTTATTTTTCTTTTTTAGAATCATATTTTATCCCTTCATAGTAGTTACCCTTATTTTTGGCATATATATATATATATATAAGTTGTTCTCTCTTTAAAATTTTGAGACACAGTTTATTCTAACAGATCAAAATATACCCTAAATCACTAGTGTATGGCTTTGTTCTAGTCTCCTGCCTGATCACATTCTCTCCCTTTTCTTTTTTAAATCATCTTTCTTTTTTCAAACAACTTCTTATCTTATCAATTCCTTTTATAAAGTCTTTTATAATTTTCATCTTTACAGTCATCTTCCATCCCTTCATTGTATCAACCCTTATTTTGTACATATATAAGTTTTTTTTTCTTTAAAATTTTAGGAGGCACTTTCTTCTAACAGACCAAAATACACCCAAAATCCAGTGTGTGGCACTGATCTATGCACTACCCTGATCATATTTGATCATATTCTGTTTTTTTTTGTTTTGTTCTGTTTTTGTTTGTTTTTATCTTTTTCTTTTTCTTTTTTTTTCCTTCTTTTTTCTTTCTTTCCCTTTCTTTTCCCCTGGTTTCAGGTCTTTTCTGATTTGTATAGAGTATATTTGCTGGGGATGTTGTTAACCTGTTAGCATTTTGTTCTCTCATTCATCTATTCTCCTCTGGACAAAATGACAAGACGAAAAAAGTCACCTCAGCAAAAAGAACAAGAGGTAGTACCGTCTGTCAGGGACCTACTCAATATGGATATTAGTACGATGTCGGACCTAGAGTTCAGAATCATGACTTTAAAGATACTAGCTGGGCTTGAAAAAACTGTGGAAGTTATTAGAGAAACCCTTTCTGAAGAAATAAAAGAACTAAAATCTAACCAAGTTGAAATCAAAAAGGCTATTCATGAGGTGCAATAAAAAATGGGGGCACTAACTGCTAGGATAAATGAGGCAGAAGAGAGAATCAGCGAAATAGAAGACCAAATGATGGAAAATAAAGAGGCTAAGAAAAAGAGAGATAAACAACTACAGGATCACGAGGGCAGAATTCGAGAGATAAGCGATACCATAAGACGAAACAACATTAGAATAATTGGGATCCCAGAAGAAGAAGAAAGAGAGAGAGGGGCAGAAGGTATATTGGCTCAAATTATAGCAGAGAACTTCCCTAATGTGGGGAAGGAAACAGCCATCAAAATCCAGGAGGCACAGAGAACCCCTCTCAAAATCAATAAAAATAGGTCAACACCCCGACATCTAAGGGTAAAACTTACGAGTCTCAGAGGCAAAGAGAAAATCCTGAAAGCAGCTCGGGAGAAGAGATATGTAACCTACAATGGTAGAAACATTAGATTGGCAAGAGACCTATCCACAGAGAGCTGGCAGGCCAGAAAGGACTGGCATGATATCTTCAGAGCACTAAACAAGAAAAATATGCAGCCAAGAATACTATATCCAGCTAGGCTGTCATTGAAAATAGAAGGAGAGATAAAAAGCTTCCAGGACAAACAAAAACTAAAGGAATTTGCAAACATGAAACCAGCCCTACAAGAAATATTGAAAGGGGTCCTCTGGGCAAAGAGAGAGCCTAAAGCAGCATAGACCAGAAAGGAACACAGACAATATACAGTCACAGTCACCTTACAGGCAATACAATGGCACTAAATTCATATCTTTCAATAGTTACCCTGAATGTAAATGGGCTCAATGCCCCAATCAAAAGACATAGGCTATCAGATTGGATTAAAAAACAAGACCCATCAATATGCTGTCTGCAAGAGACTCACTTTAGACCCAAAGACACCTCCACATTGAAAGTGAGGGGGTGGAAAAGCATTTACCATGGAATGGACACCAAAAGAAAGCTGGGGTGGCAGTCCTTATATCAGACAAATTAGATTTTACACCAAAGACTGTAATAAGAGATGAGGAAGGACACTATATCCTACTTAAAGGGTCTATCCAACAAGAAGATCTAACAATTGTAAATATCTGTGCCCCTAACATGGGAACAGCCAATTTTATAAGGAAATTAATAACAAAAGCAAAGAAACACATTGACAACAATACAGTAATAGTGGGGGACTTTAACACCCCCCGACTGAAATGGACAGATCATCAAAACAAAAGATCAACAAGGAAATAAAGACTTTAAATGACACACTGGACCAAATGGACTTCACAGACATATTCAGAACATTCCATCCCAAAGCAACGGAATACACATTCTTCTCTAGTGCCCATGGAACATTCTCCAGAATAGATCACATCCTAGGTCACAAATCAGGTCTCAACCGGTACCAAAAGATTGGGATCATTCCCTGCATATTTTGAGACCACAATGCTTTGAAACTAGAACTCAATCACAAGAGGAAAGTTGGAAAGAACTCAAATACATGGAAGCTAAAGAGCATCCTCCTAAACAATGAATGGGTCAACCAGGAAATTAAAGAAGAATTAAAAAAATTCATGGAAACCAATGAAAATGAAAACACAACTGTTCAAAATCTTTGGGATACAGCAAAGGCAGTCCTAAGGGGAAAGTATATAGCAATACAAGCCTTTCTCAAGAAACAAGAAAGGTCTCAAATACACAACCTAACCCTACACCTAAAGGAGCTAGAGAAAAAAACAGCAAATAAAGCCTAAACCCAGCAGGAGAAGAGAAATAATAAAGAGCAGAGCAGAAATCAATGAAATAGAAACCAAAAGAACAGTAGAACAGGTCAACGAAACTAGGGGCTGGTTCTTTGAAAGAATTAACAAGATTGATAAATCCCTGGCCAGACTTATCAAAAAGAAAAGAGAAATGACCCAAATCAACAAAATAATGAATGAAAGAGGAGAGATCACAACCAACACCAAAGAAATACAAACAACTATAAAAACATATTATAAGCAACTCTATGCCAGCAAATTAGATAACCTGGAAGAAATGGATGCATTTCTAGAGATGTATCAACTACCAAAACTGAACCAGGAAGAAATAGAAAACCTGACCAGACCTATAACCACTAAGGAAATTGAAGCAGGCATCAAAAATCTCCCAACAAACAAAAGCCCGGGGCCAGATGGCTTCCCAGGGGAATTCTACCAAACATTTCAAGAAGAATTACTACCTATTCTCCTGAAACTGTTCCAAAAAATAGAAATGGAAGGAAAACTTCCAAACTCATTTTATGAGGCCAGCATTACCTTGATCCCAAAACCAGACAAAGACCCCATCAAAAAGGAGAATTACAGACCAATATCCTTGATGAACATGGATGCAAAAATTCTCACCAAAATACTAGCCAATAGGATCCAACAGTACATTAAAAGGATTGTTCACCATGACCAAGAGGGATTTATCTCTGGGCTGCAAGTTTGGTTCAACATCCGCAAATCAATCAACATGATACAATACATTAACAAAAGAAAGAACAAGAATCATATGATCCTCTCAATAGATGCAGAAAAAGCATTTGACAAAGTACAGCATCCCTTCCTGATCAAAACTCTTCAGAGTATAGGTATAGAGGGTACATACCTCAATATCATAAAAGCCACCTAAGAAAAACCTACAGCGAATATCATTCTCAATGGGGAAAAGCTGAGAGCTTTTCCCCTAAGGTCAGGAACGCGGCAGGGATGTCCACGATCACCGCTGCTATTCAACATAGTACTAGAAGTCCTAGCCACAGCAATCAGAAAACAAAAAGAAATCAAAGGCATCCAAATTGGCAAAGAGGAAGTCAAACTCTCACTCTTTGCAGATGATATGATACTGTATGTGGAAAACCCAAAAGACTCCACCCCAAAACTGCCAGAACTCATACAGGAATTCAGTAAAGTAGCAGGATATAAAATCAGTGCACAGAAATCAGTGGCATTCCTATACACCAACAACAACACAGAAGAGAGACAAATGAAGGAGTCGATCCCATTTACAATTGCACCCAAAACCATAAGATACCTAGGAATAAATTTAACCAAAGAGGCAAAGGATCTGTACTCAGAAAACTATAAAAAACTCATGAAAGAAATTGAAGAAGACACAAAGAAATGGAAAAACGTTCCATGCGCATGGATTGGAAGAACAAACATTGTGAAGATGTCAATGTTACCTAGAGCAATCTACACATTCAATGCAATCCCCATCAAAATACCATCCACTTTTTTCAAAGAAATGGAACAAATAATCCTAAAATTTGTATGGAACCAGAAGAGACCCCGAATAGCCAGAGGAATATTGAAAAAGAAAAGCAAAGCTGGTGGCATCACAATTCCAGACTTCAAGCTCTATTACAAAGCTGTCATCACCAAGACAGTACGGTATTGGCACAAAAACAGACGCATCGATCAATGGAACAGAACAGAGAGCCCAGAAATGGACCCTCAACTCTATGGTCAACTCATCTTCGACAAAGCAGGAAAGAATGTCCAATGGAAAAAAGACAGTCTCTTCAACAAATGGTGTTGGGAAATTGGACAGCCACATGCAGAAGAATGAAACTGGACCATTTCCTTACACCACACACAAAAATAGACTCCAAATGGTTGAAAGACCTAAACGTGAGACAGGAGTCCATCAAAATCCTAAAGGAGAACACAGGGAGCAACCTCTTCGACCTCAGCCGCAGCAACTTCTTCCTAGAAACATCGCCAAAGGCAAGGGAAGCAAGGGCAAAAATGAACTATTGGGATTTCATCAAGATAAAAAGTTTTTGCACAGCAAAAGAAACAGTCCACAAAACCAAAAGAAAACCAATAGAATGGGAGAAGATATTTGCAAATGACATAACAGATAAAGGGCTAGTGTCCAAAATCTATAAAGAACTTATCAAACTCAACACCCAAAGAACAAATAATCCAATCAAGAAATGGGCAGAAGACATGAACAGACATTTTTCCAAAGAAGACATCCAAATGGCCAACAGGCACATGAAAAAGTGCTCAACATCGCTCGGCATCAGGGAAATCCAAATCAAAACCTCAATGAGATACCACCTCACACCCGTCAGAATGGCTAAAATTAACAAGTCAGGAAACGACAGATGTTGGCAGGGATGCGGAGAAAGGGGAACCCTCCTACACTGTTGGTGGGAATGCCAGCTGGTGCAACCCCTCTGGAAAACAGTATGGAGGTTCCTCAAACAGTTGAAATTAGAGCTACCATTCGATCCAGCAATTGCACTACTGGGTATTTACCACAAAGATACAAATGTAGGGACCCGAAGGGGTACGTGCACCCCAATGTTTATAGCAGCAATGTCCACAATAGCCAAACTGTGGAAAGAGCCAAGATGTCCATCGACAGATGAATGGATGAAGAAGAGGTGGTATATATACACAATGGAATATTATGCAGCCATCAAAAGGAATGAGATCTTGCCATTTGCAACAACGTGGATGGAACTGGAGGGTGTTATGCTTAGTGAAATAAGTCAATCAGAGAAAGACATGTATCATATGACCTCACTGATATGAGGAATTCTTAATCTCAGGAACAAACTGAGGGTTGCTGGAGTGGTCGGGGGTGGGAGGGATGGGGTGGCTGGGTGATAGACATTGGGGAGGGTATGTGCTACGGTGAGCGCTGTGAATTGTGTAAGACTGTTGAATCACAGATCTGTACTTCTGAAACAAATAACGCAACATATGTTAAGAAAAAAGAAAAAGAAGAAGATAGCAGGAGAGGAAGAATGAAGGGGAGTAAGTCAGAGGGGGAGACGAACCAGGAGAGATGATGGACTCTGAAAAACAAACTGAGGTTTCTAGAGGGGAGGTGGGTAGGGGGATGGGTTAGCCTGGTGATGGGTATTAAAGAGGGCACATTCTGCATGGAGCACTGGGTGTTATGAACAAACAATGAATCATGGAACACTACACCAAAACAAATGATGTAATATATGGTGATTAACATAACAATAAAAAATTTTTTAAAAAAAGTTTTTGCACAGCAAAAGAAACAGTCCACAAAACCAAAAGACAACCAACAGAATGGGAGAAGATATTTGCAAATGACATAACAGATAAAGGGCTAGTGTCCAAAATCTATAAAGAACTTATCAAACTCAACACCCAAAGAACAAATAATCCAATCAAGAAATGGGCAGAAGATATGAACAGACATTTTTCCAAAGAAGACATCCAAATGGCCAACAGGCACATGAAAAAGTGCTCAACATCACTCGGCATCAGGGAAATCCAAATCAAAACCTCAATGAGATACCGCCTCACACCAGTCAGAATGGCTAAAATTAACAAGTCAGGAAATGACAGATTTTGGCGGGGATGCGGAGAAAGGGGAACCCTCCTACACTGTTGGTGGGAATGCAAGCTGGTGCAGCCACTCTGGAAAACAGTATGGAGTTTCCTCAAACAGTTGAAAATAGAGCTACCATACGATCCAGCAATTGCACTACTGGGTATTTACCACAAAGATACAAATGTAGGGATCCGAAGGGGTATGTGCACCCCGATGTTTATAGCAGCAATGTCCACAATAGCCAAACTGTGGAAAGAGTCAAATTGTCCATCGACAGATGAATGGATATAGAAGAAGTGGTATATATACACAATGGAATATTATGCAGCCATCAAATGAATGAGATCTTGCCATTTGCAACAACGTGGATGTAACTGGAGGGTGTTATGCTGAGTGAACTAAGTCAATCAGAGAAAGACATGTATCATATGATCTCACTGATATGAGGAATTCTTAATCTCGGGAAAGAAACTGAGGTTTGCTGGAGTGGTGGGGGGTGGGAGGGATGGGGTGGCTGGGTGATAGACATTGGGGAGGGTATGTGCTACGGTGAGCGCTGTGAATTGTGCGACACTGTTGAATCACAGATCTGTACTTCTGAAACAAATAATGCAATATATGTTAAGAAAAAAAAAGAAGAAGATAGCAGGAGGAGAGGAATGAAGGGGAATAAGTTGGAGGGGGAGACGAACCATGAGAGACGATGGACTCTGAAAAACAAACTGAGGGTTCTAGAGGGGAGGGTGTGGGGGGATGGGTTAGCCTGGTGATGGGTATTAAAGAGGGCACATTCTGCGTGGAGCACTGGGTGTTATGCACAAACAATGAATCATGGAACACTACATCAAAAGCTAGTGATGTAATGTATGGTGATTAACATAACAATAAAAAATTTATAAAAAAATTATGATTTCATAACCATTAAAATAATTAGTGGAATTTTGAATGGGAGGAAAGAGCTAATATATATGTGGGGGTATGAGGAGAGAGCTATTAATTAATATGAAATCATATTAAGTCATGCATCGATGTTAAAATTTTAAGGTTGACGACTAAAAAGAACAGAAGTAAAATACAAAACTTCCAAATCGGTGGTTGGAATAAGGAGCGGGAATAACAAAACTCAGTCTTTCTAAGAGAAGTTAAGAAAGAAGAAAGCAGAAGAAAAAAAAGCATGATAAATAGAAACAAGAAGTAAGATGATAAATATAAGCCAAATGAACTCGTAATCAAAGTGACTATAAATGCAAGAAAAGTGCCTGTTTAAGAACAGATTCTCAGAAAGGATTGCAAAGAACAGATGTAAAAAGTCCAGCTATATGCTGTATTATTATTTTTTTAATATACTGTTTCCTATAAAATGAATCTATAATGGTTCAAAAGGTCAAAAGTAAATGAAAGACAAGGAAGAAAGAGGAGTACCAGGCAAATACTAAAAAGGGGTGTGGGAAAGAAAGGCAGAGGGAAGGAAGGGGGGAGTGGGGGGGGAGGAAAAGGAAATTGGAAGAAGATGGGCGTAGGGGGAGGGCAGGAAGATGCCAGTATAGCAATATGAGACAAAAAGACTTTAAGACCAAAAAAAAAAAAAAAAATCATCATTACAGGTTAAGAGGGTCATTATTTAATGATAAAAGGAACAACACACCAGGAAAATATACTTGCTTTCAATCTGTACACACCTAACCCTGGAGCCACAAAATATAATAAATATATAGTTTTGAGGAAATCTTGACTGAAATTCAGACTACATTTGATTTCTTCTGTGTTTACTAGAATATCTTCCACTATTAGTTCCTAACTATTAACTTGTTCGTTGAAAAAATTTTGGTAACTATGTGTCCCAAACTAGGAATTATTGTTGCAGAAAAAGTCCTTGTCCTCTTGAAGCTAAGATTCCAGTGGGTAGAATACAATTTATTTCACATGGAAGAAATTACACTAAAATCTAAAATAATGTGCAGGACTCAAATTACTTATGCAGTCAGATTTTTCAATGCCTAAATGGCTCTCTGATAATAAATTAGATAGTTAAGAGATTTGTTCGTATTTTAAGGGCTCCACTTTGTTCAGTGGGCTTCGTGTATCTTTTCACATACTTGTTTCTCACATTTTTTAAAATAAATTGCACTTTTTTGGTTTTTTTTATTTTTTATTCTTTTAGAGACAGAGAAGAGGGGGAGAGGGAGAATCTTAAGCAGGCTCCACGCCCAGCACAGAGCCTGACGTGGGGCTCAATCTCACGACCCTGAAATCATGACCTGAGCTGAAACCAAGAGTCCAGTGCTCAACCAACTAAGCCACCCAGGAGCCCCTTGTTTCTCACTTTCATTGAACATAATTTTAGAGCTGGCACCCCACAGGATGAAATAATAAATGACAGTAAGGATTAGTTAATTTTAAATATACAAAGTCTTAATAAGATGTTATTGCCAAAGTGCACATGTGGCCAACTAATAATGGTTATAAAAATAATGATTTCATAATCATTAGCTCGTTCCATGAGAAATATACTGAAAATCACCACAGTTTCATGATTTAGGAAGTATAAATAGCAGCACAGCAATGTACTCACTTTTTCATCATTTGTTTTATTCTCCTAATGTAAAAAGCATAGATTCACTAACAGTTCTTCTGTGGGTATATGTGTCTCCGTTGAGTCATATATTTAAATGACATAAGGGTGCAAACACATAAATCTTCATGAGGGATATTTCTTTTCACTAACTGCCAAAGTATATGTACACTATCCCAAAAGAACAGATTACGACAAATTTTTTTTTAGATACGGTCAAAATGTAGTTGGCACAAGCTAGCATAAGAAATGTAGTCAAGTGGCAGGTGATATTTAATTCACATCCTGAAATATTTATGTAAACTATTCAGTATTGATGATAAGGCTGTACTTTGATAAAAATTTCTGCTGTAAATGACATGCAGTTTTAGTCAATATAAACAATTCTAACAATTAGAACAAAAAACGTCCTGAGATGACATCTGGTCCCCCCAAAAAGTCAACTTGATACAAAAAGGTTTCCATATGTTTAAACAGCTTACCTCGAATAGAAATAAGAGTTTCAAATTAACCTGATATTATGGAGCCCATTTTGTGGTAGGGATGATGGTACATCATGTCTGGACTAGCATTATGGTTTCCTCATCAACAGAGAGGGTCAAGTAACTGCAAGGTACACCCACGAATCCTATGTCCCCAGAAAGTTCAGCATTTGATTGGAAGAAGCTCTCCTCGGGTTTAATTTTCTGATGATCATGGCCTTGAAATGACTCCCATTGCTTTGCTCATTTCATCTAACCAAATTCACCCAGAATCTCCATGCATGTGTCATTCAACTTGCCAACAACTCTGAGGAGGAGGGAAATGCCAAACCTGACTTTACCTGGTGTTTGCTGTGCCTTCCTAAAGCCCTTGAGTTGCCGCGGTCTGCAAGGAGTGTCTTGCGGCAGAGACAGGAAGTAGAACCCAGGGCCTGCCAGCGGGAAGAATGTGCCAGAAGATCCCTGCGTAAAGCCAAGGCCCCACAAGCCTGCCCTGAGAGGGTGTAACAGAACCAAAATACCCCACAGGAAGAGGACCTCGTGTAAATTTGCCTATCCCAGCCTCCCCGGCTACAGGAAAAGGAAAGGAGAAATCACCACCACCACCACCCCCCGCCCCCCAGGATTCATACCCATTAGGTGGCGCTCGCTGGGGTTTCGGGACCAATTCTAGGGCTTAGATAGTCCAAAGGCTCCTAAGCAGAGAAGTTAGTTTAAAGTAGTCATAGAAGGAATCATTAGAATAAAGAAGAGATGATATTTAAAGAGATAATGAGTGGGTCGCCTGGGTGGTGCAGTGGGTTGAGCAGGGGACTCTTAGTTTCAGCTGGGTTCGTGATCTCGGGATCCTGGAATCAAGCCCCTGCCGAGGGTTCCACGCTCTGCGTGGAGTTGGCTTAAGATTCTCTTCTCCCTCTGCCCCTCCCCCCTTTCTAAAATAAATAAATAAAATCTTTTTTTAAATAATAACAAAGAGATAATGAGAGGTTTTTCAGAATTGCTGAAAGATACCAGTCCTCAGATCATGACACTTAATGAAACCCCAATACATAGGAGGTACATCATAGTCAAACTAAAAACGTCAGAGATGAAAGAATTTTTTTAAAACATCCAGAGACAGAAGATAGATTATCTACAGAGAAATGGCCATAAGCCTGACAGCCGACGTCTTGATATCCATCCGCTGGGGGCCCCAAGACGACGCACCGAATGACAGAAAATAACCAGCAAGCTGGAACTCTAGCTCCAGCAAATACTCTTTTCAAGCAATGGTAGAGTCCAGGTGGTGAGTAGGTGGGTGTTGACTATAAAATTCTTTGAGCTTTGCGAGGTGGTGGTGATTTCTCTTGACCTCTACTCAACACCGCCTTTCTTACTCTTCCCCCCCAAGCCCCCCAACACACACACACACACACACACACACACACACACACACACACACACACACACACGGCGAATGAATGCTTCAGGGGCCCCGGGACCCCAGGTTGCAGCGGAGCTGCACGGGACCCCAATCTTCTCTCCCACCAGGGACAGCGAAGTCCAGCCGGGGCATCAGCCCCTCGAGAGGCGCCTGCGAGAGAAGCAGCGGTGCAGGCGGGAGGTGCTGGCTCTGCAGCCACCTTATCACAGCGACCAGGGCCTCCGAGTGCCAGCCGGCCTGCCACCAAGAGGCCCCCTGGGGAGCCCCCCAGGCCCGCCCGCAGGCACTGCCCAGATTAGGTGAGGCTGTCTGGAAAAATGTCTCGCAGTTGTGTGGCTTCAAGAAACTTCCATGGTCACGGGACCGCAGATCCTCCCGGGACTGGTTGAATGCAGTGTTCAATACAGTGCATGGGGAGCGCATCCGGGATGTAGGCCGGGACAGGGCCGTATGTGCGCTGCTGCTGCGCACTGGGGCCTTGGTTCACCACTCCGGCCCGGAGAGGTGGCAGAAGGACTACCACAACCTCCCCACAGGCCCTCTGGGTGATACAAGATTCAGGCGATTGATGCCACCAACTCTTGTATCACGAGCGCTGCATTTGGTCACGGGAACGCTTACAGCATGTTGGAAAAATGAGGCTATGAGCATGCCATTAAATCAAGGCCCGGTGCTTGGAGAGACTTGGTAAACTTGAAAATTTATAAAAAAGCATGTTGGAAATGGAAACAATTTCTTGTGGGAATATCACAGTCAAGGACATCATTGCTTTACATCGCTTAAGAAACCTCAAGTATTTGTTGTTAAGTGATCTTCCTGGAATAAGAGAAAAAGAAAACCTTATCCAAGCGTTTAAGACAACACTGCCTTCTCTGGAACCAAAATTGGACTTGAAATAAAATAATAATATTCAATAAGTGTCTTATTTCAATATAGAGTCATTTGAAAAAAATTCTTTCAGCTTTGCTATATGTTTGGAAATCTTCATAATAAATTACTGGAAGACCACTTTTCTTTTCTTTTTTAAGATTTTATTTATTTGAGAGCTAGAGAGAGGGCATAAGTAGGGGAGAAGCAGACTCACCGCTGAGCAGGGAGCCCGATGAAGGACTCCATCCCAGGATCCTGAGATCATGACCTGAGCACAAGGCAGATGCTTAACCCACAGAGCTACCCAGGTGCCCCTGGAGAACTGCTTTTCAAGAAAGAAGTGCAATAAGGAGATTTTTAGATTAACTAAAACATTGCAAGGACCGTACTGCTGGCAAGAGGATTATCTAAAGAGTTCAATGTAAAAAAAAAAAAAAAATGGTGAGCAAAGATACTGGAGTAGTAAATAAGTAAGTAAATCTAAACAAATTCACTATGTAAAACAATAGTAATCTAGTTGGTGGCAAAGAACATTCTGGAGATAAAATACAACTGCAATAGTGTTCAAAGGGAAGGGAGTGAACAGAATTTAAGCACCCTGAGGTCCTATTTTTTTTTTAAGATTTTATTTGAGAAAGAGAGAGAGAGTACAAGCAGGGGGAGCAGCAGAGGGGGAGGGAGAAGCAGGCTCCCCGCCGAGCAGGGAGCCCGATGCGGGACTTGATCCCGGGACTCCAGGATCATGACCTGAGCCGAAGGCAGACATCTAACCGACTGAGCCACCCAGGCGCTCCCCGAGGTCCTATTTTATGAGAGAACAATAAGGGCCTTAAAGATAGAACACCATCTCCAAACAAAAATAGAATCAGAAAAAAATTTAAAGACAAGTAAACCAAAACTAATTCCAAAGGATGTCAAGAAATAACTTTTTTTTAAGTTTATCTATTTTTTAGTAATCTCCACACCCAGCACGGGGCTTGAACTCACAACCCCCAGATCAAGAGTCACACTGTCTTCCAACTGAGCCAGCCAGGTGCCCCAAGAAAGAAGAATTTTTTTAAAAGGAAAGGGAGGAGGACAAGGAAAAAATGACACAAAAAGAAAGTCTATAATAAAGCTACATGGACTGAGCAAAATCAATGAAAGCAAAACTCAACTACGTGGACTGAGCAAAATCAATGAAAGCAAAACTCAGCTACGTGGACTGAGCAAAATCAATGAAAGCAAAACTCAACTAAAAAAAAAAAAAGCAGAAGCCAGGTTATGCGATTTGTAAGTGATGCATAAATAAAATCAAAATAAAACATAATTTAAAAATGGGAAAATATATACCATCAAAACAAAAGCTCTAGAGTAGCTATAGGAACCTCAAACAAAATGGTCACTAAGGCAGTAAAATTTCTCTTGCTGAGAATAAATGATGAATTGAACATCTTTCCCCAAACTTTGAAACTCCCAGGTCAACAGTAACAGCTCTTCACACATGGTAACCTCGTTTTCAATGCTCACTCCCTGTAACCCCTTAGATTTCTGTCTCCATTTCTGGTCCACAGAAGCCGCACCTGGAATCCTCTCAAATTCTGATCCTGCATTCTGAATTCTCTCAGTTTTTCCATCTCTAACCACAATAACCTTACCCTCTGGCTTCCTCCCTTTCTCCAAAAACACCAAACACAAACCTCCTCTACCGCTCCAAACTCTCACACTCAACCTTTCTCATCTCATCTTGGTGACAGGGATGTTAGAGGTGCCCGTTCCCTTTTTGACCTCTGAACCAACTGCAAAATAAGAGTAAAGCAGATGGAAGTCCTTTCCCAAATTCTTACATTTAAGATCTTTTCTGAATACAGTGGTCAAAGACATATGACAGGATTTTGTCTCTGTAACTCTCTTTTAAGAATGGCCAACAGTTTGTCTATCTCACAATGCAGTTCACATGATTAGTGATTACCTGAACATTGGACTGGACTTCTCACTCCAAACATCTGAAACAAAGGGCAGATTCTGACTGACCTGTTAGAACAAAGAAAAAGAAGAAGAAGCCTAAAGGAGACAGTAGAAAAGAGCCAAAGAAAATAAGAACAAAACAGAACTCACTGACTTTTTAACCCACATTGGCCCCGGAAATGTTAACATATTAGAGGAGTGGGACATTTACTAAAACCTGTCGGGGAAAGGAGGAAATCCATCGAATCCCAAATAGCACAAGACCCTTTCTGTTTTATTTCAAAAGTGGAGGGCAGAATTACTGATTTACACTGAATTTCTATTTTTTTTCTCTAAAACACTTTAGCCAAATGAAAAAGGCCTAGACTCTTTCCTAGAAGAGGTCAAAAGAGCTTTTTTTCAACCACAGGTATTAATTAGCATTCTAGCTAGAAAGAGAAGGTATAAACAAGAAAAATGCTAAATGAAAAGGAGAGATTTAAACACTGGCTCAAGAAATATAAGAGATATCACTAGACCAAGAGTGGATGTCAAAGGAATTGTATCTGAGAGGCAAGCTAAACAAGATGGGCTGATAATATTACTGAAGCATTCACTTCAACGCCAAAAGATAAGCGAAGGCAAAGAAACCAGCCCCCACTTAAGCCTATCTGAACAGTTAACCAGAAACCCGAGGAGAATCTGATGAAGAAAGGGTGAGCAAAATGTTACACAAAACCAACAGTGGCAGAAGGTGTGGGGAGGTGGCCACAAGGAGGCTGCCCGTGACCTTGTTGCTAAGGAAGAATCCCGTTGTGGGAGTGAGTGAGGTGAGGTGGGAGAGAACAGGAGGGGGCCTATCTCTGCTAGGTCAGCTGTGGAGATAGCACCGGATGGCCACTGGAGGCTCCTGGAATGCAAGCTGGCAAGTCAGGGAGGAAGAATGCATCCAGGCTCCCGCTCGGCTGCCGCATCAAAGCCTCCAAGGATTAGAAGAACTGCCCAACTCATTGCGCAAGCCATCCTGGATACCCAGAATCTAATCCAGTTGATGAGTTTATTCAAGCCAGTTTTTTTGTGGAGTTGGTACCAAAAAATCTTAAATGACTTTTTTGCCAGGGAAGCAGAACAGAAGAACAGTCTTCATGCAGCACCCTCATCAACATTCATCAATGGTAATAAAGCAATTCTATAACTCAAATTCCTTAACATAAAGTTATGATTGCCAAAAACCCAAATTATAGTCCCAGACTCCCTTCTCTCTAGATAAAATGAATTCTTGGTTATCTAAACTATTTGAGGAGTAGCCTGTTTGTGCACTTATTTTCCAGACCAGAAACAGAAAGCTAGGTTTATTGCTCCCTCTACTGGCTCTGCCCTTGCAGTTAAAGATGAACTTCACTTCCCAACTCAGGCTTTTAGCTACATTCCTCTCTCCAAAGACCGAGAAATAGAAGGACGGTACAAGTTTCTTAGTCCTTAACCACAGGTTTACAGAACCTTTAGCAAACATCACATTAAAGAGTTAACAGAAATGGGTTTAAACCCTTAAAAATAATTTCTGTCCATTTATTTTTGTTGATATTTGCTGAAACTATTGAAATTTTCTGATGATTTTCTGAACTCTGCCCTGGAGAGTTAAAGACTAGAAAGGGAATTTAAGAAAGGAAAAAAATAATAAAGCTTTTTAAATGTTTTGAAGTCACCCTCCCATGTATTTCCTATTCTTTCCTATCAATACATGAGGAGCCTTTGCCATCGCATTCTTCCATCCCTGAAATGTGCAAACACACTTAGTGTTCTTATATCTGTTTACTCTGAACTTCCAGAAAAGAATATAGAATGTATAGAGTTTTGTTTTTGTTTTTTTTTTTTTGAAGATTTTATTTATTTATTTGACAGGGAGACACAGTGAGAGAGGGAACACAAGCAGGGGGAGTGGGAGAGGGAGAAGCAGGCTTCCCGGTGAGCAGGGAGCCCGATGCGGAGCTCGCTCCCAGGACCCTGGGATCATGACCTGAGCCGAAGGCAGACGCTTAATGACTGAGTCACCCAGGGGCCCCTAGAGTTTTTTTTAAGTATAAGTGAAAACCCTGGGGTATTCCCTGGCTCTTGAAAACTAAAGGGAATAATGGCAGTGGTCTATACCAGCAATTGAATACCCCTTACAAGAGCCAATTGTTACTCAGATGGCTTAAAGGCTCTGTTTCCTCCTCATTGATTACCAAGCAAATGGTCTGAAGTTGACATTCTAGAGTGTATCTTCTCTCTTCCAAGGTCCCACTTGTACCCTTAACCTATTTATTCAACCAAATTCACTCATTAGGTCATCTGAAATATATTTACTGAGCACCTACAATCTGTCAGGCAATGTCCTAGGTGCCGTGGATATAGCAGTGAACAGATGGTCTCAGCCCATTTCACTGAAAAGACAGAAGACAGTTTAGTGAGTTCCCATTCATTCTCTTTGCATCTCAATGAGTTTCCTCGTGTCCACACATACTACATCAGATTCCGACTCCATAAAATCTCTGACCAGCTTGGGTGATGGATCTCACACCAACTCTGATTTTCTGAAATATTCTGTCATTAAGCCACTACATATTTCCCATCTAGATATGTGTTGTTCATTGTCTGTTATTGCCTCGAATTCATATTAAAGATTTCACTACCACCTGACTGTTCACAGATGTCTGTATTTTCTCTTCAACTAAATTAAAAGTTCTTTAAAGCAAAAAACAAGTGACCTGATATAGAATTATAGAAGTCTTAAGAGGTATAAACGTAAGTCATATTTAACAACTCACCTTTTTTGAAAAGAATATTACACCAAATACAGTCTATCAGCAAAGCTTTACACACTGCAGAAATTGAGTTAGTTACTAATCTGAAATAGATTGTTTTATATTAAGATGTTAATTGTAATCCCCAGGGCAACTTCAAAGGAAATAACAAAAAATAGAGTAAAAGAAACAAGATTAAAAGAATGTAAATGGTATCTATTTAACACAAAAGAAGGCAGTGATGGAGAAATAGAGGAACAAAACAGACACAAGACATATAGGAAACAAATAATAAAATGACAGGCATAAATTCTACCTTACCAGTACTTGTATTAAATGTAAATGGATTAAATGTTCCAAATAAAAAGCAAACATTGGGCAGAATAGATTTTTAAAATGATCCAACTCTATGATGTCTACATGACATACACTTTAAATTCGAAAAACACAAATAGGTTTAAAATTTTTTAAGTGTAAAATAATATACCATGCAAACAGTAACCAAAAGAGCTAGAGTCCTATGTTAATATCAGATAGAACTGACTTTAAGACAAAGAAGATTTTATGATGATAAAAGGGTCAATCCATCAGGAAGACATAACAATTATAAACAGATATGCTTCTAATAACAAAGTCCCAAAATATATGAAGCAAAAATTTATAGAATTGAGGAAATAGATAATTCAACAATAATAATTGTAAATTTCAATAGCCCACTTTTAATAATGGGTAGAACAATTAGGCAACAGATCAAAAAGGAAATAAAAGATTTGAAAAAACAATGTCAGCCAACTAGACCTAACAAACATTGATAGAACGCTCCATCCAAGAGCAGCACAGAAAGTTAGGAATAAAAGGGAAGGTCTGGAACACTACATCAAAAACTAATGATGTAATGTATGGTGATTAACATCACATAATAAAATTAAATTAAAAAAAAGAAAAGGAAGATCTTCATCAACCTGATGAAGGCTATCTACTAAAATCTCACAGCTAACATGCTTAATGAAGAAAGACTGAATACTTTTCCCCTGTGATTGAAAACAAGACAAGAATGTCTGCTCTAGTCATATCTAGTCATTTTACTAGAGGTTCTAGCCAGAGAGATTAGTGAAGAAAAAAAAGAAAGACATCCAGTTTGGAAAGGAAGTAAAACTATCTCTATTCACAGGTGACATGATCTTACGTATAGAAAATCCTAAATCATCCTTTAACAAAAATATTGAACTGAATAATTGAGTCAGCAAGTTTGCAGAATAAAAGATCAGTTTGAAAAAAATCAATAGTATTTCTATACACTATAAACAACACAAAAATGGAATTATAAAAAATTCAATTTGTAATAGCATCAGGAAGAATAAAATACTTGGGAATTAATTTAATAAAAGAAAAGAAAGGATTATACAATGAAAACTACAAAGTGTCATTTAAAAAACTTAAAGAAGACCTAGATTAATTGAAACACATCCTATTTTTATGGATTGGAAGACTTAATATTGTCAAGATGGCATCCTCCCCAAACAGATACTCAACATAATCTCGTTCATAATCCCAGCTACCTTATTTTGCAGACATTGACAACTTGATGATACTAAGACTCATATGGAAATGCAAAGGACCCAGAACAGCCAAAAGAATCTTGAGAAGGAACAAAGATGAAGAACTCACACGTTCCAATTTTTAAAACTTCCTACAAAGCCATAGCAATCAAAACAATGTGGTACTGGCATAAAGCTAAATATATATATCAATGGAATAAATAAACCCATAGGTCTGGTTTATATATTAGAAATAAACCTATATATCCATGACTAATTGATTTTTGACAAGAGTGCCAAGACCATCCACTGGGGAAAGAATAGTCTCTTTAGCCTCCTGGACACCCGGATATTCATGTGCAAAAGAATTAAACTGGACCCCTTACCACACAATATACAAAAATCAACTAAAAATGCATCAGTGACCTGGAAAGCTAGAACCATAAAACTCTTAGAAGATAATTTTTTTTTTTTTAAGATTTTAGTTATTTATTCATGAGAGACAGAGGAGCAGAGAGAGAGAGAAGCAGAGGGAGAAGCAGGCTCCCAAGGAGCAGGGAGCCCGATGCGGGACTCGATCCCAGGACCCTGGGATCATAACCTGAGCCGAAGGCAGACGCTTAACCATCTGAGCCACCCAGGCGCCCTAGAAGAGAATTTAAGGATAACTCTTCATGACCTCAGATTTGGCAACAGATTCTTAGATGTGACACCAAGAACATGAACAACAAAAGAAAAGATGTATAAATTGGATGTCATCAAAATTATTTTGTGCATCAAGGACATTATCAAGAAAGTGAAAGACAACCTACAGAATGGGATAAAATATTTGTAAATTATGTATCAAATAAAAGTCTAGAATGTGGAATAAAGTAACTCTTGCAACTCAACAATAAAAGGACAAGCAACCTAAGTTAAAAATGGGCAAAGGGCTTGAACAGACATTGCCCCAAAGGAGCTATATGAATGGCCAACATGCACATGAAAAGATGCTGACATCATTAGGCAACGAGGAAATGCAAATTGAAACCACAGGGAGGGGCGCCTGGGTGGCTCAGTTGGTTAAGCGACTGCCTTCGGCTCAGGTCATGATCCTGGAGTCCCGGGATCGGGTCCCGCATCGGGCTCCCTGCTCAGCGGGGGGTCTGCTCCTCCCTCTGACCTTCCTCTCTCTCATGCTCTCTACCATTCTCTCTCTCTCTCAATAAATAAATAAAATCTTTAAAAAAATAAAAAAAAAAGAAACCACGGGGAGATACCACTTCACCCTCACTAGGATGACTGTAATCAGAAAGATAGATAATAACAAGTGTTGGCAATGATGTGGAGAAAATGGGACCACCATGCATTGTTAGTGGGTAAGTAACATGGTGCAACCAATTTGAAAAACTGCCAAAGCAGTTCCTCAAAAAAGTAAACATGGAGTTGCCATGTGACCCAGAAATTTCACTCCTAGGTATGTACTTAAGAAAAATCAAAATATATGTCCACACAAAAACTATACACAAATGTTTATAGGAGCATTATTTAAAATAGTCAAAAAGTAGAAACAATCCAAAAGTCCATCAACAGATAAATGGATCAACGAAAGGTGGTTTACCCATACAGTGGAATATGTTTGGGGTCATAAGAAGGAATGACCTAGGGGCACCTGGGTGGCTTAGTCGTTGGGAGTCTGCCTTCGGCTCAGGTCATGATCCTGGGGTCCTGGGATCGGGCCCCACATCAGGCTCCCTGCTCAGCGGGAGGCCTGCTTCTCCCTCTCCCACTCCCCCTGCTTGTGTTCCCTCTCTCCCTGTGTCTCTCTCTGTCAAATAAATAAAGTCTTTAAAAAAAAAGAAGAAGAAGGAATGAGCTACTGATCTATGCTACAGTATGGAGGAACCTTGAAAACAGTATGCTAAGTGAAAGAAGCCAGACATGATAGGTCACATGTTGTATGATGACATTCCTATGAAATCTTTTCTTCTTGCAGAAATTGACAAAGTTCCAACTGTTCTTTTTCAAGATTATTTTGGCTGTTTTGGGGTCCTTTGCATTTCCATATGAGTTTTAGGATCATCAGTTTGTCCATTCTGCAAATTGAATAGGTTTCGTAGAAATGAACTCAATTTTGCTAACAGGCAGATCTATAGAGACAGAAAGTAGATTAGTGGTTATCAGGGGCTCAGAGAATTGTCAGAGGGGAATAGAAAATGACTGCTAATGGGCACAGGATTTCCTGCTGGGGTGGTGAAAATATTCTCAAATTAGATAATGGTAATGGTTGCACAACTCTGTGAATGTGTTTAAAACCACTAAATTGTAGACTTTAAATGGGTGAATTTTATGGTATACGAATTATATTTCAATAAAGCTGTCACCTTTAACATCCCATTCCAGAAAATTGGGATGGTATAGTTGTATTCATTTTTCTTTTTAACTCACACAATCTAGATTGTAATATGCCTTGAACATAGAGGTACCAAAAATATATATATTTAGATGAGTCCATATAACATTGCATTGTTCACAAATTGCTCCAAATATTAGTTGAAGTTTTTCAAGTGGGTCAAACTCCTTGAGGCAAAGCCCGTGTCCTACACATCGTGAACATTCAGTACAGCTAGACACTGCATCGTGATTACACTGAGCCTAGAGATAATCACATCCACGGGGGTTAGAAATGCTCCGTACCTTGATGACCTACGACATGACATGATTATCCAGGAGGCAGCGCTCACTGTGTGGTGGTTAAAAGCAAGAACTCTGAAGTCAGACTATCTAGGTGTAAATCCAACTTCTATGACTTCATAATATGATCCTGGAGGAATGACTTAACCTCTGTGAGCCTTGGTTTCCTCGTCTATAAGGACAAGATTAATAATCGCAACCACCTTTGAGGGCTGTGTGAGGCTTAGATGAGGCCTGATGTGTAACGCACCTCCATGGCCTGTAAAAAGTGCTTATTATTCATTCATTGAGCTGCTTGACATTCAATGCACACTGATTTTAATTCTCTGCCTGCAAAGGACACAAGTAGAAGAAAGCCCTGTAAACAAAGCAATATAGTAAAGTGCTCTGGTGCTCTGAAAGACATCCAAAAAGCACGAGAGGGATTCCCAAGGGCTGAGAGACACTGTGTGTGTGTGGGATGGGGCAGGGGTACAGGGTATCAGGAAAAGTTTTGTGGAAGAAGTACCACTAGAATAGAGTGTTTATGTAACTTTTTCTAAAAAAGAAATTCATTTCCCCGGGTTGAGGGAAATAAGACATTCCAAATGGAGGGAATGATCAGGAGAAAGCATCATTTGTTCAGGGAGCTACAATCAACTCAGCACAACAAGAACACACCCGAGGTGAGGCACTTAAAAAACTCTAGTTTTTTAAGTTCCAAAAGTTGGAACTCTGTCAGTTTCTGCTAGAAGAAAAGATTTCATAGAAATGTCATCATACAACATGTGACCTATCATGTCTGGCTTCTTTCACTTAACATACTGTTTTCAAGGTTCCTCCATGCTCTCTAGAAAAGTCTAGAGAAGCAGGAACCAAATCACAGGGAGCCTTGTTTTGCCCTTTCACCGGGGCAGACTGAATCACCTGGCACTTGGGAACCTTCCTCCTCACTCTGACAAGGCATTTTCTTTGGTTGGCTCTGTTTCCAAAGGCCATAGAGCAAAACAGAGGAAGGACTGAACCTTTAAGACCTCTTGAATATTTCCAAAGTATCCTAGTAATTTTAATGCTGACAAAGTCAATAATTCATTGGTCAGCCAGCACTGAGCACCCAGAGGCTACAAGACAGTTATTAGGAGTGACCAGTGTCCTTAATAAATGCAGCTGCACTTTGCATGAGCCCAGTTTCCCTGGCGTGCTCCCAGCATGCACTAGTCTCGCACTGGGCACCAGAAGGGCTAAAACAAGATGGCAGCTCCCAAAGGAGTGCCCTCAATTACCCACAAGCATCTGGGCATAAGCTCTCATCATAGGTGATTATGGCCACGGGTTAATCTAGTGGTTCCTCCTAATTAATAGCCTGAAGTATTGAAGAAGCCAGAAGTGACCACAACACTCTGAGTTTTTGGAAAAGCCCAGCTGGCTGAGTGTCAGCCTTTCGTTAGACCAAACTTCGGTGTGTTGTTTAACCACATCACCCTTTCCTGGAATCCAGCCCTTTGGCTGACACTCTTCTGTGGAGACAGAGTGTCCGTCTTGTGGCTCAGAAATACCACTTAGGCTTTTCTTCTGCCTCAGCATTCCCATTTCTCATTCTTTCAGCTTCTTCCAATCCATTCTTCTCTTCTCTTGGGCATATGCTCAGTCTTTCCTCACTCATCTCTTCAGATTATTTTCTCCCAAGTTGTTTCATTTTTTTCTTCTTCAAAAGACCTAACGTCCATTTCTTTTCTCTGCTCCTTGATTTCTCAATTTCTCTCTCTTCCCTCTGCCCTCCTCCCTCTTCTCCCACTCCCTGTCTTTCTTCTACTTTTTAATTGGCCGCAGATGAAAACAAAAAGATTAATCATATTGTGTGTTTCATGACTTGCTCAGCAGGTTCTTTAGTTTGGTTCATGTTTTTTTCTAATTACTTGTTTTTATGTAATAAGCACCAATGAATCTACTAATCATTGAAACAAAAAGGGGATCACAACAATATCCTGTAGGAAACCATTTTGCAGCCCACTATCCCACCCCCTGGCTACCCCACCTGGTGTAGCTACCATGCAGAATCTCGGGCATTGTTCCTTCTTTTCTTTTTATACTGATTAATTGTATCTGTGTGTAGTGTTAAAATTTTTTTTACTCTAGTTTTTTAAGTTTATGAAAAGAGTAGTTTATTCCAGTTTTTTAAGTTAATGAAAAGATTAGTGCTTTTTCTTTGTTTTAGCTTTATTTTACAGGCTTTTTTTTATCTTGAAGTAAGTTCAAACTTACAAAAAAATGTTTCAAGGATTGTACACAAATTTCATATAGACTTACTTATATATACTTTATATATGTGTATATATATATATATATATACATTTATAACTCTCTCTCCCTATATCTGTATATATAGGGAGAGAGAGTTATAATTTTCCATATCATTTGAAAATAGTTTTCATGTATCTTGCCTCTTTACCCCCTTAATACATCACTGTATATTTCCTAAGAAAAAGGAAATTCTTTTACATAACCACAAATAAGGAAAGGCAACATTAATATCATATTTATACACTTGTATCTTATCAATAGTCCATTTTTAAGTTTTGTCCATTGTCCCAATATTAACATTTATAGCAATTTTTTCAAGTACTGAGTCTGGTCCAGATCACATTTTGTGTTCAGTTATTGTGTCTCTTTAGTCCTCCTGAATCTGAAAATTTCTTCGGCTTTTCTTTGCTCATCATGACATTAACATTCATCTGGGATTTTATTAGTGCCCCTCAATTTGGATTCTTCTAATGTTCCCTTTTGATTGCATTCAGGTTATTCATTTTTGGCAGAGATGCCACTGAAGTGATGCTATGTGTCATGTCCTTCTTAGTAAATCACAGCCGGAGGCCCTTCGTTGGTGATATTTGCTTTGATCCCTTGGTTACATTGCTGCCTGGCATCTCCAGACAGTATGCTTACATATGTTTGGGGGAAATTATTCTTTCACTTAATGTTACATTGCTAAGATTTATCCATATTGTTGCATGTGACCCCAACCTCTCTCTTTCCCACACCCATTCACAGACACATACACACCCATCTACACACACACACACCCACACACACCACACAAAACACACACATTTTCTTCCTGTCTTTCATTTGCCGGCCACATTCTTACTCAGAATCAGTTTGAGTACTCCTAGCTGAAGTACGCGACCTTCTTTTATTCCGTTAATTATAGACAAAATCTCCAGAGATTGGCATAAATGTGCCAAAAATATGTGTCGTTACGAAAATAGGTGGCTTAGCAAAGAAGCAGACACCAAAGAGATCAAAAAAGGATCCTTCAAAAAAAGGGGGGGTGTGTGGAAATCTTTCACCTTTCATTCATTCAACCAACCAACCTATTGACATTTATTAACTGAGTAACTACTGTGTCCCCAGCCCCACACCTGACTAGATGGGAGCATATAAAGGGTAAATCCACAAGGGGCTTAGAAGCTCAAGGCCCCTCTCTATCAGCAATGCACCTGGGGACACCTCTCTCATGCTTCAAGACACAGCTCAAATGTGACCTCCTTAAGCTACGCATTCCTGCACCTACCCTAAGTACCCAATTGAGTACCTACTATTTTTCAAGCACAGTGTCAACACGCTTTCTTCACAGTAGCTCTGGAATGTAGGTGTTACCATCTTCCTCAGCTCTCCAGTGAGTAGACAGAAACTCCAAGTTTTCAATGACTTGGAAAAAGTCACACAGATGTTTCAGGGCAGAGTCAGAATATGTGCCCAAACCTGACTTCAAAGTTGATTCGTCTTCTCGCTGTTCCACAATGCGTCCTAAGAGAGTCAGTGCTTTTTCCTTAAAACTCTGACAACATCTTGCTGACAGCTCAAACACCATGGTTATTACTCTGTATCATAGTTACTTCCACATTTTCCCATGTGTTGGATTTTGAACTACTTAAGCATAAGAATAAAGTCATGCTTATGTTTGAGTCCCCGGAATTCAGCAGAGTACTGCAAAGACAGTCTTCATTATTCACAGATTCCATATTTGGGGATTTGCTGACATTCATTTGTCATCCCAAAATCAATATTAGGGGCACTTTTGTGGACATGCGCATGAGCAGGAGTGCAAACTTGGAGTGACCCCACGCACACATTCCAAGCTGAGGGCCAAAGGCACTGTCCTGCCTTCTTGTTTCAGCTCTCAGGTTGTGAACAAGTGTCTTTCCCATGGTCTATATAGTGCCACTTTTTTTTTTTTTTTGCAATTTTGTAGTTTTTGTTGGTGACTTCACTGTTTAA
Source organism: Eumetopias jubatus (assembly GCF_037043125.1). Taxonomy (NCBI): domain Eukaryota; kingdom Metazoa; phylum Chordata; class Mammalia; order Carnivora; family Otariidae; genus Eumetopias; species Eumetopias jubatus. Next base: position 27,083,789 of record NW_028274821.1, on the reverse strand, counting down.
AATGGCCCACAGGCATAGAGCTCAAGGGCTGTTCAGTATTTCTAAGCACGAGAAGGCTGGGATGTGTCTTCCAGAGAAAATATGTGTGTTAGGTAAGCTTCCTTCAGGCATGAGTTATAGTGCTGCTGGTTGTGAGTTCAATATTAATAAGTCCACAGTGTGTGTTAAATAAGGTGTCCTTACACAAAAACATCCATAAAACAAGTTATGTATTGGTTGGTTTACAAAAACATTGTGACCAGAGACTGGTAGGAACCTAACCCTGTATTTTCCCCTAGAAGCAATGGTTTGGTACTACTAATTCACCGTTTGTGGTGACTTTGTAGAACATAATGACTGTGACTAATAAGAATCAACTGTGGCAGGTCATAAATAAGTGTATAAAAAAAGGAAGGAAAGAAGACATCTGTTGGAGAAATGACATGAACAAATGAAAGTTGCTTCGTGAACCCACCTGAAACCAAAATGATATAGAGAGAGAATTTTATATTGATATAGTAAAGAAGTGTCAGATTGTGTAGTATAGGCAGAAAATTGATTATTATATAATTGGGAGAACACACAAAAGGGAAGGGGTAATAAATGTACATTTCCTACTGAATGGGAAGACAATGTTCTGTGACAATTTCTTTCCAAAAGAATGAATATTTATTAAACAAATTCAAGCATTTCTGGCTGCTCTAATTTAACACTCCATAGTTAATAGCTTTTCCCTTTGTATCTCATTGAGCACATTAAAAATCTGTATGTTTTATGTCTGCAAAAATATAATGGCACAACATTTTTTTAAACACAAAAGTTTTCAAGGGCTCACTATAACTCTTCCAAATTTTTTTATTATTAAATATTTTCTTACTAAATAACACAGCATGATTGGGTCCACTTTTAAAGAAAAATGCACTGGAATATTTATTTCCAAGCTCTTCATAAAGCAAGGAAGAGGAATTTGTTTGATCTTTATACTGACTTTATAGAGCAGATTCTACACTGTGGCATGATGGGAAAGGGCCTGACCTGCCAGTTTCTTATCCATATGATTGTGGTAAAAGCAGACATAACATTATGGCTCAAACAGAACAAAGATGAGCTTACAAAGTACATGGTATAAATAATTCCAAAGCTTTTGGACACAGATCTATTTTTTCAAGACACAAATCTCATGTAACCATAATCATGATTGGTGGTGGGGAATTTTAAAAACAGAGTCTTCCCTAAGCCCTCCAGACTTAGTTATACCACAGCTAAATCAGGTGATTCCAACACATGATTCACATCCCACAAAAAAATGAAATGTTTACAAAAATAAGACTCCCAAAGGACAAAGTAGCCTTTTCTCAAATCCATTCAAATTTTTAATCCAATCTTCCTATGTTTTGTTTGACATAACTACCATGTTTCCTATTCTAAAATAAGAGGTTCATACACACGCAGGGGTCTGACACAGTTTAAATGCAACTTTGCCTTAGTACATGTAGGTCAGGAACCAAGTCTTATTGGTATAGTGATCTATACATTCATGTATTTTTTATTATGGAAATCTTCAACCATCTACAAAAATGGTAGGAGGAATAGTAAAACTAACTCCCATGCTCATGGGTTGCCCCATGTACCACGCAACTCTATTCTTAAATACAAAGGAAAGATTATAGAGCATCCTACCTTCTTCCATCTACACCTACAGTAGACAATAACAGCACCACCGACACCGAATTCTTTGCAGAATATGAGCTGTTTGACTTGCAAACACATTGAATTTCAACCTGAAATGCCCAATGGAGTGGCTGTATAGAGTAGTTTTCCTAAATCCCTTGCATAATAAAAATTGATGAGTATAAAAATCTGATTTTCAAAACAGAAATTTTGTATTTTTATAAAAATGTGCATTTTCATTTTGTAAAATTGCAAATACAATCACATAAATTAGCATGTGGATGGGTATTTTATGATATTATGAAATAATTATTCATTTCTTTGGTGTGATAATAGTATTATGATTAAGTAAGAATATTTATTTTTAGGAGACTCATAATAAGGCATTTAAGGGAGAAATGTTATAATGTCTGTAACTTACTTTCAAATAGTTCAGCTATTGTATCTGTGTGTGTGTGTGTGTGTGTGTGTGTGTGTGTGTGTAGATCCAGAGTTGACCAACTTTTTCTGTAAAGGACCAGATAATAAATGTTGTAGGCTTTGCAGACCAAGAAACAAAATCAAGGACATTTTGTAGATAACTATATACCCAGGTAAAATGTTTCTATCTTTTTTTAAAAAGATTTTATTTTTTTATTTGAGAGAGAGAGAGCATGAGTGGTGGGGGGGGTTGTGCAGAGGGAAAAGCAGACTCCCTGCTGAACAGGGAGCCTGAGGACAATGTGAGGCTCAGTCCCAGGACCCTGGGATCATGACCTGAGCAGAAGGCAGACACTTAACCAACTAAACCATCCAGGTGCCCCAAAAATGTTGCTACTTAAAAGCATAAAAACCTTTAACTCAGGGCTATACAAAACAGGTGATGAATCAGTTTTGACCACGACCATAGTCTGCCAACTCAATGTAACAGAGAGATACGTAGATGATAGATAGAAGATAAGTAGGTAGGTAGGTAGGTAGGTAGGTAGGTAGGTAGGTAGGTAGATAGACAGATAGATAGATATTAGGGCAAATGTAGGAAAAGATTAACAGTTGTTGAATCTTAGTAGAGAGTACATGGATGTTCATTGTATTAGTCTTTCAAGTTTCCTTTATGTTTGAGTATTTTCATAATAAAAACTTAGGGAAAATGCAAATACATAAAAATATAATGAAAATAAATACCAGCCATCATACAAACACCTAGGGATCAACATCATCAATATCTTGTCAAGTCGCTTTTATTTTTAATACCTGGAGTGTGTGGAATATATGTTTTTCCTAAAGATAATGAGATCCTACCCATATAGAGTTTTATAGCTTGCCATTTCATTTCACATTTTTTCATAAGCATTTTCACATGTCATCATCATATTAATGGACTAATAATATCCTATTGAACAAGTTTTTTAAATGTCTTAATTATTTTCCAATTTTTGAACATTTAATTTATTTCCAACTCTTCACCCACATAAGGAAGACTTTCTTAATATGGTTTTAATCTATTAATGTATTTCCTCCTTGAGAAAAGACTTTCAGTAATCGTGAGTGTAAATAAAGCAATTTTGTTGTACGTGTGTGTTTCTTTCATGGGGGAGAGGAAGAGAAGATGATAAAAATTGTTGGTTAATATTGCTGGAAAAAATCCATCTCTTCAAAGTCCTTGTAAATTAGTCACCTTCAGAGAATAAATTGGGGGGTGCCTGGCTGGCCCAGTTGGCAGAACACACAACTCTCAATCTCGGAGTCATGAGTTTGAGTCCCACGTTGGAAGTGGAGCCTACTTATTAAAAAAAAAAAAAAAAAGAGGATAAATTGAGTAAGATGAATAAGAAAAATGAAGAATTTTTTTTTATTTTGGTAAAATATACATAACACGAACTTTACCGTTTTAACCATTTTTAAGCATACAATTCAATTGGCATAAGTCCACTTAGTGTTGCGCAACCATCACCACCATCCATCTCCAGAACTTTATCATCTTCCCAAACAGAAACTGTCCCCATTAAGCAATGGCCCCCATTACCCATCTCTCCAGCCCCAGTCAACCTCAAGTCTACTTTCTGTCTCTATGTGCTCGCCTACATATAGGTACCTCAGTATATGTGGAATTCTATTTGTCCTTTTTTATTTTGCTTATTTCATTAGTATAATGTTTTTGAGGTTCATCCACATTGTAGCCTGTGTCAGTATTTCATGCCTTTTTAAGGATCCATATCATTCATTCCACCGTATGTATATACCACACTATGTTTATCCATTCATCTGTCAGTGAACATTTGAGCTGTTTTATCTATTGTGAATAGTGTTGCCATGAACATGGCTGTAGAAGTATCTGTTTCCATCTCTGCTTTCAATTATTTTAAGTATGTACCTAGAAGTGGAATGACTGGATCATAGAGCAGGTGTATGTTTGTCTAACTTTGTAAGGAACCACCAAACTGTTTTTCAAACAATAATATTTGACAATAGACGTTGGGCGTTAATAATTATTTTTCTTCTCATGGTTTCTTTGCTGACTTGCTGGCGCACAAGGCCAATCCTGATCTGGCCCTGGTACCTGTCACCTTCATCTCCTACCTGGTTCCTGTCCCTCACTTTATTCAAGACACACTGGCTGCTTGTTGATCTGACTCCTCAGGCACACTCCCTCTGCCCGGAACATTCTCCTCAGATACACATAGGGTCTATGCCTCACTTCCTCAGGTGTCTCCTCCAATGTCACCTCCTTTTGAGAGACCAGTCTACCCTGAACACCCTATCTAAAGTAACCACTTTTTATCCTAACTTCCTACTGCTCATCATTACTCAACCTAGAGAATGTTTATTTGCCTTTGTTGGTCTCTCCAGTTGGATGTAAGCTTCAGAAGGGCAGGGAATTTGTCTGCAATATTCACTGCTGTTACCCCTGTGTTATACACTTGGTAGCTATTCGATAAATGATGTAATGAGTGAATACCAGACTGGGGCCCATGAATGAATACTTGAGACTTGGCCTTGATCTGCCAGAAAGATATAGATCTTATCTAAGACTTCTTCGATCCACATATTTGGTATATTTGCTATAGTTTTGATTATGGTGATTCCTCCTGCACACCTATTACGTGTGTGAGTTAAGCTACACACTTTTTTTATTTTCTGTTTTTTATTTTGAAAAATTTGGGGTGCCTGGGTGGCTCAGTTGGTTAAGCTACTGCCTTTGGCTCAGGTCATGATCCTGGAGTCCCGGGATCGAGTCCCACATCGGGCTCCCTGCTCAGCAGGGAGTGTGCTTCTCCCTCTGACCCTCCCCCCTCTCATGTGCTCTCTCTCTCATTCTCTCTCTCTAAAATAAATAAATAAAATCTTTATAAAAAAAGAAAAATTTTAAAGCTGTGGACAAGTTACAAAGAGTGATATAATGACCACCATATTCCTTCCACTGAGGTTCACCAATTGCCAACAGTTCGACACATTTGTTTTACTGCTCCCCCATATATTTATTATTTTTATTGTCATTCTGAGAATCTTGATGGCATGACTCTTAAATTTCTTACTCAAACGTTTGAAAACCACTACAGAGCTGGCTTCCCTAGGATTTCCAATTTTCACATTGAATGTCCTCTGAGAGACACCTGGGTGTCTCAGTTGGTTAAGCAACTGCTTTCAGCTCAGGTCATGATCCCGGAGTCCTGAGATCGAGTCCCGCATCGGGCTCCTTGCTCAGCGGGGAGCCTGCTTCTCCCTCTAGCTGCAGCTCCCTCTGCTTGTGCTCTCTCCCTCTCTCTCTCTCTCTCTCTGACAAATAAATAAATAAAATCTTTAAAAACCATTTTTAAAAAAATGTCCTCTAAGATCTAACTGATCTTGGGGGGCAGAAAAAAGATGCAAGAAGTACATATATACAAAAGCTATTTTTAAAGACAAGTTCTTCACCTTGCCAACCAAAAGTTACATCATGTATTAGGAGCTAGATTTAATTGGTCTCTAATGCTCTACTTACTCTGTGAAGACACTACATGGAGAAAGAGAGATTCTGCCCCAAATACATTTTCCTGAAAGGGGCATGTGACAGAGTGTCACATCACACCTGGATCATGTGGGGCTCTGACAGAGGGTGCACTGACTCCATCCTCATCCCGGCGCTGTGGGGAAATTCACCAAGGCGGCTTTGGACTTTTTTTCCTTTAACTCTACTGCCATCTAGTGTGGAAAAAAAAGAATTCCGGGCTTTGTGAAAAAGAGAAGGTGGATGCGTCCTATTTGTTTACTTATCTGGATTCAAAGCCCGTCTTACTGCAGATTAAACTGTTTTATTGCAAAATAAACTACCGTGCTCTTTTTGCTTTGCTTTGGGTTAAGAACAGCTTCTAAGAAAAAAATATATAATTTAAAAATTAGACCGTATTTCACACTATCCTGAAAACAAGCTCCGTAATCAGTCTTGCTTTTCCCCATGACAACCTCTAGCCCATTCGGCCTCACGAATGGTTCCTACATCTCCCTTTCTCACTCTAAGCACATAGTCAGATATTCAGTATGGCATTTTCCTTCTTTCTAGTGGGATAGGCTAGGAAAAGGGAGGAGAAAGGAGGCGCACACACCCCCGTTCCCACACCCTTTCTCTGGACTCGCTGCCTCCTTCCCCAGGGACCACGGGCTTACTTGTTATGCTTGGTGTCCACCCCGCTGGGATGGAAGCCTCAGGAGGGCAGAGGTTTTTACCGCCCGCTACCCCCATTTTGTTCACTGGTGTATCCCAAGTGTCTAGAGCAACGCCTGGCTCGCACATGACACACATTTGATAAATGTTCATTGAATAAATGAAGGAATGGCTGGGGTCACTCAAGAAATGGACGTGAAGATGTATTTGCAACATCTGTGTTGCTTGATGACTATGATACCTTTTCTCCTGGGAAGCCCACGTTTCCATTCGCAGGCCCCCACCTGGTTTTGAATATATATTTCTTGTTATAGACCAAATGTTTGTGTCCCCCCAAAATTCATATACCAAAACCTAACGTCCAATGTGATGAATGGCATTAGGAGAACAGGGCCTTTGGGAGGGGCGTGGGTCAGGAGAGGGGAGCCCTCATGAATGGGATTAGCGCCCCTCGAAAAGAGGCCTCTGACAGAGCCCCCTCATCCCTTCTGCCATGTGAGGACACAGTAAGGAATCTGTGACCTGGAACAGGGCCCTCACCCAAGCACGTAGTCCCCCTGACCTCAGACTTCCGGCATCAAGGACTGTGAGAAACACATTTCTATCGTGTTTCAGCGACTCAGTCTGTGATATGTTGTTACAGTGGCCCAAAAGGACCAAAACACGTCCTCTTCTAAGGAGACAAACATTTCTTACACTCTATTTCCACTCAAGTCAACATGGCCTCTGAGAGTTAAATTCTGACATCAAAAACACAGTTATCAATAGGAACTATGTAATGCTGGAATCAAATCACTTTTTTAAACACCACAAAGCACATGTTAACTGTACTGGAACTTAAATTTTAATTTAATTTAACAGAAAAGAAAAGAAAAGAAAAAAGCAAACTAGAGATGATAGAGATGCTTACTTCAGGCCAAATCTTAGAATGTCCTGGAGCAAGTAAAGCAAGTTATAAAAGCTGTTTTTGCTTTCTTTCTATTTAATAATTTCCATTTAAAATCTCTCCTCTCCCTACGTTTTCCTCCTTGTAAGTTATACTACATGTCCTCATATCTTTCCAATCCCTGGCTCAGATAAGGTGATAACTGAATTTCTGAACCCTACCGGTACTCTGAAGACCATCAGAACGCTGAAGAGCTTGTTTTAAAAGTTATTTGGGAGTTAGAAGATGGCATGAAAAGATATCAAAATCTGTAAGAAGGGATAGATGAAGGAAATGCTTAAGGAACATGGTTTTCCACCCGAAATTTGGAAAATGTCTGTGTGCTACTGGTACACTCGGTTACGCTAACTGGAAGCGTTAGAGAAAGCTCAACCCACTACTCAAAAGTCAACAAGAAAGAACTTTATCTTCAATTATTTTTATTTATTTATTTGAGAGAGTGAGTGAGAGACAGGGAGAGAAGGAGCAGGGGGAAAGGCAGAGGTGAGGGAGAAGCAGACTCCCCACTGAGCAGGGAGCCCAACGTGGGGCTCAATCTGGGGACTCCAGGGTCCTGACCTGAGCCAAAGACAGATGCTTAACAGACTGAGCCACCCAGGCACCCCAGAAAGAATTTTTTCAAGTATCTCATGAACTGGTCATTTCGCTCTGGACGAGATACAAAGGCTGATTTGGAAACCTGGCCCTTAGACAGGCTTGTAAAAGGATGGGGTTCTCCAGGTGTTCATGCAAATCAAGCATTGCTTTCAGATCGCACAACATAATCTTGCAAGCCCTCACACCTTCATTATGGAAATGCGTCCTCCCAGGATGTCAGTGGTGTAGATGGGACTGGGTGTTATCTTTGACTACACTGTTTTGTGGCTGTTAAGTAGGGAAACTGAATTCCATCTTATTTTCCCCTCTCCGTCTCAGTCTCCCAAGGTCATGGACATGACTGCCACGCCAGCACAGGGCCAGGGGACTCTCCCACCTTCCACCAGACCATTCTGTGTCCTGGAGCAAATTTCATGCCTCTGCAAACTGTAGCGGGTGAATGCAGCAGGAGCCCTAGATCTCAACTGGAGGCTTCTAAATGGCTTGGTGGAAACAGCTTGTGGCAGTGAGCACAGCTGAGTCATCATCTGTGTGACCATAGGCAAATTAAGTAAACTCTCTGGGCTTTAGATTCCTCATTGGTAAGGTAATCATGCAGGTCCGTGTGGTCTTTAAGGTAGTGGATTCCTGATGATGAGTCCATGGATCAGTTTGAAAAAAAAACTTTTTAATTTTAAGGATTAACATGGAATTTAATTTTAAGCATTAACAAGGATTAAGGATTAACTCTTTATTATGTGAAATAAATTCAAGATACCAACAACTACAACCACCTACTCATCCCTCCTCTCATCCTGGCTCCAACCAGAATTGACATAAAGATTCACATGAAGACCCAATAAACAACTTTATTAGGGGGTTTGTCAAGTGCCAAATGCACCACAGAGTGATAGGGAATCATAAAACTGAATAAGGGAATGCCAGCTGGCATCTCTCAATGAGTTGGCTTTGACAACCACACCTGACGCCAGTCACACACAGAGCAGTCTATCAGGGTGGCACCCCTTCTAGCTGGATGAGGCTGGGTCTCTACTCCCTGCCCCCACCCCTGGTGCCTGCTTCGAGGGCTGTCAAGTGGGCAGCTCAGCTATTGCCCCAGAAAGCTCTGAAACCAGTCCAAACAGAATATTAATATACTTCAAGGCCGTTACACACTGTAGGCCAAAATTCGTTGCCTTTTCTATTTTCCATCTCAAATGATGTTCTACTCGATGCTCCATATCACTCACCAGAGATCTTGCAATGAATGCCAGTCAAAAGTCTAAATACTCCACACAATGCAAAGCCAGGAACACACACAAAAAAAGCCCAAATTTTAACACAAACTCTTATTAGTGATTACATTTCCAGTGAGAGGCTGAATTCCAAACATGAAATCCTTTGACTTTGGAGGATTGAGGTCTGAAGACATTAAGTTTAAACATTTCTCTCACTCAGATTTGCAGGTAGTAAGAATTCTTTTCTCAAGTACATAATCCTAACATCAAAACTGTCTCCTTCACGAGTGTTACAGAAGATCGTGGGTCTCAGTGGAACAAGAAGTCCTTTCAGGAGCAAGCCAGAAGTAGCTCTAATCATGCACATGCATTCTCCAGTAGGATGGATCCTAAGAGAGGAGCCATTGAGATGGTTCTAGTAATTGACAGGCACTCCTGTATCTCCCTCTTGATCGCTATAACTCTGCTTCTCAGCCAAGGTAAAGAATTTATCCTACATCTTCCACTCCACAGCTGTGTGCTCCGGAAGATGCTAGGACTGTCCATGCAATTTTAGGCCATTCCCAGAACTATTGGTGCAATGAGTACCAGTTGCCACATTGAGGGTCTGGTTCAAGTTCCCGTTAGTTAAGTACGTGTAATCAATGTTAGTCATCCTTAAAAAGGAAGGAAATTCTGACACATGTTACAACATGGATCAGCCTTGAGACACTATGCTAAGTGAAAGAAGCTGGTCACATACACACACTAAATAAATAAATACATACATACATACATAAATACCGTATGATTCCATTTATATGTGGTACCTGGAAGACTGAAATTCATAGAGACAGAAAGTAGAATGGTGGTTGTCAGAAGCCAAAAGAAAGATTTACTGTTTCATAGGTACAGAGTTTCAGTCTGAGAAGATGAAAAAGTTGTAGAGGTGGATGGTGGGGAGCAGAGCCCAACAGCGTAAATGTACTTAATACCACTGAACTGTACACTTAAAAATATGATGCACGATTTTGTGTTATGTTTATTTTACCACAACTTTTAAATTTTTTTCATAAAAAAACATCTCCCTTAGCCTGACTGTAGAACTAAGAACACCTGTCTACAATTCTCTCTGATCCTTAGCTATCCAGCAATGGCAGATTACAATCAAACCATCAGGGATATCTTGAGCTATTTTTAGTAAATTCCATGGCCTACCCAGCCCTCCTGCACTTCCCACTTTGGTCCAGAGAAGAAAACTCTTCCTCCAACATGTCCATCTCTAGGCTAACCTGGGAAGAGAGATTCCACTCCATGTTCTTGCAATCTAAAAAGAAGAGAAGCACCGAATCTGATAGGTGAGAGCTGACATTCACAAGCATGGTCCATTGGCAGGCAAGTCCCAGGTGAGAGTTCACAGCACCTGTCCTCTTTGTGTGGTTAAGCCAGCTACACCTGGCCCACTTTAGCAATCCAGAGCAATCTATAATCTCTCTGTTCCACCTCCTCTGTCTGGGACCAGCTATGAGGCAATCAGCCTTGTGGAATGAGCCTGGATGAACTCAGTTGTAGGGAAGGAGGAGGAGGCTGCCCTCTGGGCTGGACTTAGAGTGTCCTGTCCCTTTGCCTGGCCTGGGACTAGTGACACTTTCATCTCCATCTGGGTCTCAGTGTCTTGAACCTCTTTACCTCCACCTATCTTAGGTTTTCACCTAGGACCCCTTAACTAGAAAGAAGAAAGAAAGAAAAAGAAAGAAAGAAAGAAAGAAAGAAAGAAAGAAAGAAAGAAAGAAAGAAAGAAAGAAAGAAAGAAAGAAAGAAAGAAAGAAAGAAAGAAAGAAAGAAAGAAAGAAAGAAAAAGAAAAGAAAAGATTAACAAGAGAAAAACAGCATGCAACACACATCACTTGGGAGAAATCTAAATGAAGAGAATCTCAAAGCAGTGGCTTAGAACTCCAGCTTATGCAGCATCTTCAACCAAGAACAATACATTTCTAGAGAAATGACAAGACAAGGAAAAGCAGTTTCAGACTCCCAAGAATGGCAAACTGTGGAAAGGTAAAAACACAGAAGGAAACTAATGAAGTAAGGTTTATTTGCAGATGCCTTTGGTGTCTTTGGGCTAATAAGATTCTATCTCCAGTAGAAGGAGAATTTATACCCTGCCTTTAGGCAAAGAAAGGGGAGCCTTTTCTGGGTTTGCTCTCTCTTAATTGCTTTCAGCTCAAAATAATTTTTGTCAAAGAGGCATATTTTGGAGTGACATATTCTGGTTTCCTTCACAGAAAAGGAGGCAACAAAGAAATGGTAGAGGATAAAAGATTTCATTCCCCCAAAATTATCATCAAATGTCTTTTTAGGACAGGCACTCTTTTTTTTTTAAGATTTATTTATTGGGGTGCCTGGGTGGCTCAGTCCATTAAGCGGCTGCCTTCGGCTCAGGTCATGATCCCAGAGTCCTGCATCGGGCTTCTTGCTCAGTGGGGTGCCTGCTTCTCCCTCTGCCTCTGCCTGTCGCTTCCCCTGCTTGTGCTCTCTCTCTGTCTCTCTGACAAATAAATAAATAAAATCTTTAAAAAAAAAGATTTATTTATTGGGTGCCTGGGTGGCTCAGTCAGTTAAGTGTCTGCCTTCGGCTCTGGTCATGATCTCAGGGTCTTGGGATCGAGTTCCAATTGGGTCTCCTTGCTCAGCAGGGAGTCTGCTTCTCTCTCTGGCCTTCCCCCTTTCATGCTTTCTCTCTCTCACTCTCGCTCTCAAATAAATAAATAAATAAATAAATAAATAAAAGATGTATTTATCTACTTGAGAGAGAGCATGCACAAGTGAAGGGGTGGGGCAGAGGGAGAGAGAGAGAATCCTCAAGCAAACACTCAGCTGAGCAGAAAGCCCAACCCAGGGCTCAATCCCAGGAGTCCGGAGATCATGACCTGAGCCAAAGTCAGATGCCACCCAGACACCCCAAGACAGGTATTCTTTTTAAACATTTCTTTTCATGGGTGCCTGGGTGGCTCAGATGATTAAGCATCGGCCTTCAGCTCAGGTCATGATCCCAGGGTTCTGGGATCGAGTCCCACATCAGGCTCCCTGCTCAGCGGGGAGCCTGCTTCTCCCTCTGCCTCTCTCTCTCTGTCTCTTATGAATAAATAAATAAAATCTTTAAAAAAAACATTTCCTTTCAAATTAAATATATTTCACTTTATATAAACTCAGTTTCTTATTTCTTTTTCGTTTTGTCCAAACATGAAAATTTCCTAATTGTCGGGGCACCTGGGTGGCTCAGTTGGTTGAGCCTCCTACTCTTGATTTCCTCTCAAGTCATGACCTCACGGTCATGAGATCGAGCCCTGGGGGAGCCCTGCTAGGAGCCTCTCCAGGGCTCTGTGCTCCAGGGGCAGAATCTGCTTGAGAGTCTCTCTCTCCCTCTGCCCCTGCCCACTCGCACCTGCTCATGCACGCACACTTTCTCTCTAAAATAAATAAAATCTTAAAAAAAAGAAAGAAAATTTCCTAATTGTCACCTGTCCATAAACCTCTACTTGAGGAACATTTGAGGAGTATTCCTCTGAAGTACTTTTTTGCTCTGAAATTCTGTAATATTAATGCTGCTGCTTCTGCTTACACCACCCCTCCCCAAATCCTAGGAACTGAAGGGGTAATGAGGCTGACATGGAAACCAGGATTTAGTGTCTAATAGAATGCTTTGTACAGAAAAATGATTGACAAGTAAAAATAATAATAATAAGGTCCTTTCTCCTGTGTCAGTAAAATCCAAGACCTTGTCTGACCTGAAGTTCCATCTCCTTATCTGAATCCAGCGTCTGCCTGGGCTGGGACGCTCATTGCAGATAGACAAAAATACCAGGAGTGACACAGCCCTAAGGCACACTGCACCAAAAATGATTTTGCAATAGGGACCCAGTTTATTTTTACTTCATGAAGCTGCACACAAATTCAGGTTTCTCTGGTTTATCGCCTTGGTGTTAGTATTTATTTATTAAAGTGAAATGATCATGTCTTCCTCATTTATACACACCAGGACTAAAGGTAAAGGGTGAATTAAACTGTCTCCACTTCATGATGTTCTCCAGGTATCTGGGTTCATCAGAACTCATATATTTCTCCGAGAATTATTAGCTCGTTCTCCCTACCATGTTACCAAGCAGAGAGCGAGAAAGAGCACTGTGTCCCCACCCCCCCCATAAAAAGCCATTCTCTCTTTGCAAGCAACTAGTGCACTTCTCAACTGACATGTCCTAGATTATTCTAAAAAGAGCAGCAGCATCAGAAACTATAAGAACAGATGATTCAAAGACTCCCCATGAACTGCCTCAGCCAGCTCATAATTATAAATGCAGGGCTAGGTAGGCGGAACATCTGTATTCTGAATCATTCTATTTTTCTAGAAGGGACAATGTCACAAGCCCTCCTGCTGCATAAACCCTTGTGGTCTGTAAGCAGGCTCCAGAACTGGTTCACAGTGATCTAGATCTTGAGACTGCAACTGACCCTTTCTCCACTCTCACTGAAACTCAACATAATTTTTTGAAAGATTTATTTATTTACTTATTTGAGAGAGAGAGAGAGAGAGAGAGCACGAGCGGGGTGGGGGGGAGGGGCAGAGGGAGAGGGAGAAGCAGGCTCCCCGCTGAGCAAGGAGCCTGATGCAGGCAGGGCTCAACCCCAGGACCCTGGAATCATGAACTGAGCTGAAGGTAGACGCTTAACCCACTGAGCCACCCAGTTGCCTCTATGTTTTTTAAGTAATCTCTACACCCAATGTGGGACTGGAACTCATGACCCTGAGATCAAGGCCTAAGCTGAGATCAAGTGTTGGACACTTAACTGACTGAGCCACCCAAGCGCCCCCCTAAGTCTATACTTTGAATAATGACTATGCAAAATCAATGTGTGTTGTGTGTGCCCCTGTGTGTGTGTTGGGGGCAGAAGGAATTAAACAACCTTAAAATCCTATAAAGTTTTGACACCGGTTCTCTAATGGCTGGAATGGTGCAAATTTAGGGATGCTATCTTTTGTGGGAAGAAGTCTTAGGAAAAAGCAAAACGGGAAGTGGCTTTTTTACCAGAAAACTAGTTATTCCAAAAGAGAGTTCACTGAGGCTTTTTGGTTCGTGGGTAACAAAAAAAGATGCTGGCAAAAAAAAAAAAAAAAGCAAGATATTGACAAGAGAAAATGAGAACTAACAGCAGTTAAGGCAGAGCGAAGTTAATGTGTTTTTAGGAGTTACTCCTTCTTCTTGTGTGACTCCTATGGGGAAATCACACTGCTTATACAGAAATATGCAAACATGTTTGTTGACTTAACAAAACACTGATTTTCATTCCTCACCGTCCCTCCCCTCCAGCCGTGTAAATAGCCTGACGTTCAGGCTCACTGGCTTTGGTATGAGTCAGAGGTTCAAATCCTGGCTCTGCTCTGCTTACCTGTGTGTATCAGGACAAGCTTCCTACCCTCCCAAGTTCTGGTTTGCAAACCTATGTGATTGGGGATGATAGTCTGCTGATCTGTCTCAAAGGGCAGTTTTGAGGATACAATGAGATAGTGCAAGTTATCACCCCCAGACAGCTCCTGGCATGCAAGCACTGGATGACTGCAGAGGTGGCAGTTTATTGTTGTAGATTTATCTAAACAAAGGTTCACACTTACAAAAACCTAGTCTGGAATAAAACTAAAACTCTCCAGGGTCGGCATTAAAACTTCAACCTCTAAAGTGGCAGCAGCATCACATGAAATGCTTGTACAAGACAGCTTGGGGTGAAGGGATGCAATGAAATCTGATGGAAGAACCCAGGGTGGCAGAAATACCCACTTTGAAAACTTAGACACACTCTAGTGTTTGGCAAAGGAAGATGGCACATCGCAATCAGGGCTCCCTAACTGACAATTCCAGAAATTAAAAGGACCTCTCCTGAATCTGGTTTTGCCCAGGGCCTCAGACGAACTCTTGATTATGTAATCTTTTCTACTGTTCTGTCTGAGGATAGAAATGGGAAGAGAGGGGGTAGCTGGAATGTATGGAGGGCCTATGACAAGACTGTGGCAGGAAGGATGTGTCTCAGGAAGTGAGAGGAAATTGACTCATTATTCTCACTTCCTCTCAACCTCCCTTCCACCAATCTCTCCTCGAATGACAAGGGCTGGGGCCCTGGACATCCTTCAAACTTGGCCAGAACTGATATCACTCTAACACACGTCATGAAATGGTATTATCTTATTATTACTTACTCTCAGTAGTTGATACTCATCTTGTGTGAGATCTATGTTTGTTGGGCGAAAAGCCCAGGTCAGTCCACCTGGGGAAGAAGAATACATGTAGGGTCATGGGTGTTGGCCAGCACCATGGCTTCTGCAAAACCACCCTGCTCAGGGTGGGGGGCCTGTGACACTCCAGAAGTGGAAGAGGAAGAAGAGTCTGGAGGGAATAGAGAGTTGGGAGAAAGAAAGAAGAAGAGTCAGTGAAATGATGGGTAGGGATGGAGCACACAACTCCACAGATTCTCACCCAAACCACTAAACCCATGAAGGCATAGGAGTGGGTTATGAGTTCATGTAGAGTTTGTGTCTGAGTTGAAAGTTCACAAAACAGAGAACAGCAGAAGTAGGAGCTAGGAAAAAAATGTGATTAAACATACATACATCAACTAAAAGCTCAAAGTGTCCTGAGCAGATATGCAAAGTTTAAAAAAAGACCTAGAGAAGATGAGAAGGTATGGAAGTGGTCTGCCAAGCCAAGGGAGCTCCCTGTGCTCGTGCTTGCATGCAACTGCACACACACCATCACTCATCCATCAATATTGGTGGAAGTCTGCCCATGTGCCGGGCCCTGTGCTGGGCTGTGAGCAAAGCCAGAGTTCTTGCTCTCCCGGTGCTTGCACATTAGTGGGTGAAGCAGACATCGATCAAGTCATTGCAGAAACATTTATAAAACTGCAGTGGTTAGGGGTACTGTGAAGAAGGACTACATGGTACTATAGTGAACAACAGAGAGATTAACCCAGTCAGGGAGATCTGAGAAGCTTCCCTGAATAAGCAAAGCTTGACCTGAGCACTGAGTGTTGAAAAGATGTTAAATGGGAGAAAAGCTGCTCGGGAAGAAGAATGTGTGTAAAGGCCCTGGGGTGGCAGGTTTGAGGACTAAGAAGAGGCAAAGTGTGGGTAGGGCCAAGAGCCTGGGAAGAACGGGCAGGGGGATGTTTAAAGGCAGGCAAGAACCAGGCCCCTTGGGGCCTGAGGACCATGGGATGGAGTCAATCTTTATCTCAAGAGCAGTGGAAAGTCACTGAAAGGAAATTGACAGAAACCCTCAAGAAAGTCTGAAAATGGCAAAAGAGACCCCTGTTCATACTTTATCCCCACTTTCCTTGGCATCTCCATTGACTATTAGTCTGGCTTAGCCTGAGCAAATGAACATGCCCAAAGTCAGAAAAGAAAACATTTAACATGTTAACTTAGTAATTTCTCTTAAATAATCAATATTTTTAAAATGCATTTTCCAGGGTGCCTGGGAGGCTCGGTCAGTGAAGCGTCTGCCTTCGGCTCAGGTCATGATCCCAGGGTCCTGGGATCGAGCCCCACATCGGGCTCCCTGCTCAGTGGGGAGCCTGCTTCTCCCTCTCCCTCAGCCTGCCACTGCCCCCCCACTTATGCTGTCTCTCTCTCAAGTAAATAAATAAATAAATATTTTTAAAAAATTAATTTAAAAATGTATTTTCCACCAACATACAAGAAAAACTCCCAATTCTGAACCACCATTGAAACACAAATGCCCAATATGTAAATTCATAATTCAATATCTAGTTATCCAAAGAACACTGGATTAGAAGTCAAACAGCCTGAGTTCTAATTCTGACTCAGCCACTTATTAGTCACATTGTCTTGGGTAAGTTCTCAGACTTCTCTCCACCTCAGTTCCCTCACCTGTCAAATGGGATAATTACGATTGCCCAACATACTCCACAGGGTC
Source organism: Eumetopias jubatus (assembly GCF_037043125.1). Taxonomy (NCBI): domain Eukaryota; kingdom Metazoa; phylum Chordata; class Mammalia; order Carnivora; family Otariidae; genus Eumetopias; species Eumetopias jubatus. Next base: position 27,066,794 of record NW_028274821.1, on the reverse strand, counting down.
AAAGTGAGAGCCTTTTGTAAAAGAGCTATATACCAAATAAAGAGATTACTATTGACCTTTCCCCAAATAGCATAGAAAAATATACAACTTATTCCACTCAGATAATTTTGACATATCAATCTGTTTTACAATATTATTACAATATAATGCTTTATCTCGAACGTCATTATAAAACTACTTCTGGGGCGCCTGAGTGGTTCAGTTGGTTAAGTGTCCAACTCTTAATCTCGGCTCAGGTCATGATCTCAGGGTCATGAGTTCAAGCCCCAGGTTGAGCTCCAAAAAACTACTTCTTATGTATTTAAAAGGACCAAGAGGGAGATTCTTTGAGAAGAAACATTTTGTTTCATTTTATTGTAACCCAGATGAAAGATTCAAGTCAAGTATTCAAAGTTTTATACCCACTTTAAAATAGAAAGGACATATAAAAAGATGCTCAGCTCATAAAAAAGAAGTGGTGTTAAAACTATATGAGATGCTATTTCTTTTTTTTAAGATTTAATTTATTTATTTGTCAGAGAGAGAGAGTACAAGCAGGGGGAGCAGCAGGCAGAGGGAGAAGCAGACTCCCCGCTGAGCAAGGAGCCCGACATGGGACTCAATCCCAGAACCCTGGGATCATGACCCAAGACAAAGGCAGACGCTTAACCAACTGAGCCACCCAGGCATCTCTGAGATGCTATTTCTTACTCATCGTATGTACAAAAATATAAACTGTTGACAAAACAGTCTATTGGACGTGTTGTGAGGAAATAGGCACTCTCATTTGCTACTGACGGGTACAAAATGGTACAGTTCCCATGAAGGGGAATTGAGTAATATGTAGCAAAACTACATATGCATTTACCCTTTGGCAGGTCTAGGAATTTCCCCTGAAAATACACCTCCAACTATACAAGAAAACACATGCACAAGGTCATTCATTACAACATTATTTGTAATTGCAAAATACTGGAAACACCGTAAATGTCCATATAGTTTGATCGAATAAACTATGGTGTACTTAGTGGAGTACTATAGAGCTAGAAAATTTTTAAAAACAAAGATTTCTATGCAATGGCATAAACTAATTTCCGGAATATATTATTGGGGGGAAAAAAAAAACCAAGGTGCTAAAGATTATCTGTAGGATGCTACATTTTGTATGATAAAGGTAAAATATATTTACTCATTCATTTTTAGAAAAAAGAAACAGAGGGACACCTGGGGGGCTCAATCGGTTAAGCATCTGCCTTCGGCTCAGGAGTCCCAGGATTAAGCCCCATGTCGGGCTTCCTGCTCAGCGGGGAACCTGCTTCTCCCTCTCCCTCTGCTCCTCCCCCTGCTTGTGCGCTCTCTCTCTCTCAAATAAATAAATTAAATCTCTAAAAAAAAAAAGAAAGAAAGAAAAGAAACCCAGAAAAGAAAAATAAGAAACACACGAATTTGATTACCTATGGTGTTGGGGGAAATGGGATGGAAGAGGAAAAGAGACAGGATGAGGCTGAATATAACTTTTTACATTGTTTTGGATTTTGAATCAGAACATTTTACATATTCAAAAAATAAAAGTAAATAAACAAGAATGGTGGCGGGGTGGGGGGGTTGGGGAGTTGGATAACAGAAACTGAAAGTGAAAGAAATGAATGTACTTGATTATAACCAAGTTGATGACATAATTATGAAGAAAAACAATGGATCCAAAAAGCTTTTGGACATAATAAAAAGGTATTCTGACTGTATGCTTTCAGTGGGCTATCTATTCTAAGGACAAAAGAAATCTTGAACTTTAGTTGATAGGCTTGTTTGGGTAGTGATATTGGTGAGGCAATTCAGAAATTGCTTTGTGTATATTGCAGGAATGAGCAAATTAGTAAATATATTGATGTTTTAAGAAAGCAGGAGTTCAGGGCGCCTGGGTGGCTCACTCGGTTGGGCATCTGCCTTTGGCTTGGGTTGTGATCCCAGGATCCTGGGATGGAGCCCCACATCGGACTCCTTGCTCAGCCAGGAGCCTGCTTCTCCCTCTCCTTCTGCCTCTGCCACAGCCCTGCTTATGCTCTCTTGAGAGCATGCTCTCTCCCTGTCTCTCTCAAATGAATAGATAAAATCTTTCAAAAAAAAAAAAAGAAAGAAAGGAGTTCACTATGGGAGAACAAAGATACAAATATGAAATTGAGGAGGGAAAGGAAGAATCCTGTACTTGGGTACTGATTGGCTTGGGTATCAATTAGAAGTGTCATTATGAACTCATTATTTTTGAAAAGCGTTTCATGGGGCCCTTGAATGGCTCAGTCATTGAGCGTCTGCCTTCGGCTCAGGTAATGATCCCAGGGTCCTGGAATTGAGCCCCGCATCGGGCTCCCTGCTCCGCGGGAAGGCTGCTTCTCCCTCTCCTGCTCCCCCTGCTTGTGTTCCCTTTCTTGCTGTGTCTCTCTCTGTCAAATAAATAAATAAAATCTTAAAAAAAAACAAAAACAAAAAAAAAGGGAAGAAAGAAAAGCATTTCCTAGTTCTGTCCCTTGAGAAGACCTAAAAGCAATTTCACCCCAGAGTGACAAACAACTACAGGTCTTGCTTCTGAACACCATTCCCCAAACCCTTCAGGAAAATGCCTACTTTCAAGGGGAGCCCAGAATACCTTGTGCTAGAAATTAAGGAAGTGCTCAAAACTGAAGAAGATGTGTTAAAGAGATACAAGAACCAGTGTCACTTGCCATATTTAGGACAATTTGAGCATTAAAACAGATCTTGACAGGAATGGATTTTAACATGCTGAATAGGGGCACCTGGGTGGCTCAGTCGGTTAAGCATCTGCCTTCAGCTCAGGTCATGATCCCAGGGTCCTGGGATCGAATCCCGCCTCTGTCTCCCTGCTCAGCCAGGAGCCTGCTTCTCCCTTTCCCTTTGCTGCTCTCCCTGCTTGTGCTCTCTCTCTGTGTGTCAAATAAATAAATAAAATCTTTAAAAATAATAACAAATAATAAAAATTTAAAAAAAAAATAAAGAACACTACCAGTACAGAGGCTTGAAAATAAATGCAATGTATGATTCTTGCTCAAATCAGGAATAGAAAAAGTAAAACAGCATTAAATGACAAATGTCCCATTATTGGGACTGTTGCAGAAATTAAAATATGAATGTCATGTTAGAAAATAGTATCGTGTCAAAATTAACGCCCTGAGTGTGAGAATAGCATCCTGGTTAGAGGAAAATATCCTCATTTTTGAAAGAGCCATGCTGAGGGTTTGGGAGCTTAGGTGTCCAGATGTCTGCAGCTAATTCTCAAATGGTTCAGCTAAATACACACACGTGCACAAAGGAAGGGAAAGAGGGAGGGAGAGAAAGAATGTGATAAAATGTTAAAATTGGTGAGTTATATAGATAGCAAATGGATGTTTATTTTTTACATTTCTGGCAAATTTTCTGTATGTTTGACATTTTTCAAAATACAACATGGGGGGGGCTTTTTATATGGTCACTGCAAAAAGACAGCATAATTGGAAAATCTGAGAATGAGTGAACATTCGCCAGCTGAATGAATCCAAGAGTGCAAGCCCCAGCAGAAACCCCCAGGGATACAGATGAATTCAGCAACAACAAAATTATTTAATCAATTAATTAAATACAGGATGCCCAGTTAAATTTGAATTTCACATAAACACCCAACAATTTTTTAGTATAAGTATGCCCCAAATACTGCCTGGGTCACACTATTTTATCTGGCAGCCCCACCCTGAGAGGCACTTTGACCTGTTCCATGCCGGGGGATAAAGCATGCCAGGTTCAGGAACACCAAGACAGTTCAAGGTTAGGACCCTATTATATTTGTTACGTACTACTTTTCTTTCATCAAACTCAGTTCTTCTTTAATGAAGACTTTTCCTCAAGTCATATTTTCTCCTTACATGTTGTTGGTACAACCCTCATTTAGACTCAGTTTTCTCTCACTACATTTCACTTTTCTCCTGGGTTCCCCCAGCTTTGATTTCTAAATACTTTACTTTTCCCATCCCTTACACTACCATTTTCCCTTCTCAACTTCCACCTCTTTGGCACAGGCGTGAATAGCTCCAAAGCAACAGATAATGGTTAGCAGAAATTGCTTCCGGGAATTTGAGTCACCATGTAACCCCTCCCAATGCCATTAGTCAAGTCCACCCAAAGCCACTAGTTAGAGATCCTCCCCCTCCCAAGGGAATCCCTGGATGTCTCTTCCTGCATTTTTGGTACATTTGGCCTCCAGGAGGCCGGAGTAGCTCAGAGAAAAGATTTATATATTACACTTCTTTAAATTCAGTGAAGCCCCTCCTTTTTTGGTCTTCTTTATCAGCTTCTCTTATTTTTCTGAGTGTCTAAAGGTTTGTCAGCCTCAATTTTTTATCCTGGGTATTTTCTTTTCTCTCCCTTAGGTCTAGTGCTTGCCAAAGTTCAACCGTGCGTATATCATCTTTATGATTTTGGACATCTCTGGATAATTATTAGTAATTTTCTTCAAACGGATTTGATCATTTTAATTTATATTTTTAAAAAGAAAATTTTACTTCACAACTCTAAATGGAAATTTAGCATGTCAAATAGAAGATGAATCTAAAAATTAAAAAGCCCAAAATATATAAAATTTCATTTTTAACATGGATTTAAAATAATCAATAAAGGCAAGTCATTAAAAATTTATAAACTTATAAAAATGCACACCCCAAAATAAGTTACAGAGAAGAATTGAACTATTTGTGGTCAGACAGGAATAGTGGTTATTTGGCTTTATGTTCCTCGTCTCTGGCTTACAGTTAGGGAAACTGAGGCTCAGGAAGGAAGATAAGTTGCCCAAGATCAAAGCAAAGTAGAGGTGGAGCTGGATGGATAGCCAGAGGCCGGTGAGTCCCAGTTTCAGAGTGTGATCTCAGAATGGGAGCATTCAGAAAGGAACAATGGTTCTTTGGGGTGGGAAGGCTTCATCAGAGGACAAGGGCTTGGTGCATGGTAGGGTAAAAACAAAAATTTTGGAATCAGAAAGACTCTGGTCAGGTCTTGACTAGATTAGGCCACTAAAGCCATGTTGCCATCCATCCTCGCCCCCCAATTATTTCATTCTTTGAGCCTCAGGGGTGTTTTGTTTTGTTTTGTTTTGTTTTTTGTTTCTTTGAGAGAGAATGAGAGAGTGTGCACATGTGTGAGCAGGAAGGGACAGAGGAACAGAGAGAATCTTAAGCAGGCTCCACATCCAGTGCATAGCCTGACTCCGGGCTTGATCTCATGACCTTGAAATCATGATCTGAGGCAAAATTAAGAGTTGGACACTTAACCAACTGAGCCACCCAGTCGCCCCTGAGCCTCTGTTTTATAACATAACATGAACTGTAGAATTCTGAGAGGACAATCGGACCCATGTACCAAGTGCTCAGCCCAATGTTTATTCCATCAATAGAAGTTTCCTTCCTTCTGCCACAGACCCACCCACCCCCAGCTACATCTCCTTTTGAAAGAGAGACAGTTTTGTTTGGGTTTGTTTTTTTCTGAATAATCCAGCCCTGATTTCTATCACTGCCCTGTGTCCAGTGCCAGAGGGATGCCATCTGTGCTGAGCGGACTAGTGAGGACAGGGGCAGTAACTTCCAGCGTCTTCCAAGGGGGCTGCGTCTTGAAAGCCAAAGATGGCCTAGTGATGAGTTCTGATGGGTTCAGATAGTCCCAGCTTTGGGTAGCCAAGGGAGGGCTGCAGGCTCTGGGGTATAGCCTGTGAGCCCAGAGATATTTTCAGGCTCCAGATCCAGTGAATGCTCAGAGGCCTTTTGGGAATTGTGACCCTGGGAAAGCCCTGGGGGGGTAGAAGCCCTGGAGGGAGGCTAGAGAAGTCTAGAGTGAAGCATTTGATGTGTTTGGAGATGAGAGGTTCTTTCTCCACTGTGACAGTGGGATCTAAGAAACAGCCCTGAGTTGGGTATTTGGTTTCCATGGGGAAAAGAGATGGCTGTGACTTGGAAGTGGGGGGGGGGGGGGAGGGAAAGACAGAGTGGCTGGTCTCCATGGCAACAGGAAGGGAAACAGAACTTTCCATCACTCAGAGGGTGAGATTACTTGAAGAAAAAGTTTAAAGCATGTGACCCATCCCCAGCTTGGAACCAGAGGGAAGTAGACCACCCAAGAGAAACATGGGATGATTTCAGGAGTATGAAAAACAGCAGGGCACAGCCAAGCAGAAGAAGCTGAAATTCGCACTTCAGGCATACTTGACAGTCTATGTGTCCTTGAAAAATATCCAGGTGTTTCTGGATTCCTCTTGGTGCCAAGGAAGACAGATGGCAAAGTAGCCTAGAGATTGCCAGCACTGGGTGGAGGGGGGGAGGGAGAGAAGGAGGGTGTAGTGGAGCGTCCATGCTGAAAATCACCAGGGAGTTGCAGCTAGAAGTCAAGAGAGACACAGGATGCCATCAAGTATGGAGCAAGTCCAAGTCGGCAACAGCAAACCACTGGAATGGACTGGACTGAGAGAACCAACCGTGAGTCCCTGAGTCTGAGACTCACATTAGATGTCCAGCAACAAGGCAAAGAAGAGAGACTTTAAAGACACCAGAGAAGCAACAAGTCTACTCACAAAGCCTGTGGATGTGTATCCAGGGGCACTTCTTTCCAGTCCTATGATTACAGAGCATCACTTCCCCAGATAGCATTGAAGGAAGGTGGAGAAGGAAATCTGAACAATGGGGCACATATCCAAGAGACCAAACCATAAAAGATATGATTTAAATCCAAAGACTGAGGGCGCCTGGGTGGCTCAGATGGTTAAGCGTCTGCCTTCGGCTCAGGTCATGATCCCAGGGTCCTGGGATCAAGTCCCGCATTGGGCTCCCTGCTCCTTGGGAGCCTGCTTCTCCCTCTGCTTCTCTCTCTCTCCCTCTCTCTCCCTCCCTCTGTCTCTCATGAATAAATAAATAAAATCTTTAAAAAAATAAAAAAAAATAAATCCAAAGACTGAGATATGTTTACTGGCAAGTTAAACTTTTTTCCTCCATTGTTCCCGGGAGCGTAGAGCCCCAGAGTAAGATTAGATCAATTGTGGGGGGTGGGGGGGAGTAGTACATTCAAAGTCGAATTTTCAATTTCAGGGCATTTGTCACCATCACATTTTTTTTTAATTTTTTTATTGTTGTGTTAATCACCATATATTACATCATTTGTTTTTAATGTAGTGTTCCATGATTCATTGTTTGTTCATAACACCCAGTGCTCCACGCAGACTGTGCCCTCTTTAATACCCATCACCAGGCTAACCCATCCCCCTACCCTCCTCCCCTCTAGAACCCTCAGTTTGTTTTTCAGAGTCCATCATCTCTCATGCTTCGTCTCCCCCTCTGACTTACTCCCCTTCATTCTTCCTCTCCTGCTATCTTCTTCTTTTTCTTTTTTCTTAAAATATGTTGCGTTATTTGTTTCAGAAGTACAGATCTGTCCATCACCATATTTTTTAATACTTCAATATCTGGGACTATGTCTCTTTTCTCTCACTCATCAGGCCCATATCAGGCACTCGACATTTCTTGAAAAAATGAAATGAATGAATGACCATAAATATATGGCTAATTCTGGAAAAACAAGGTCTAGGTTTTAATTATTTGAGGTCAATGGCTTCCTGACTTTCCTGAGATTTGAAAACATGCACTGGAAATAAACTTCTTTTACTTTACGCAACACATCTTAGGTTGTAAATATAAGGTCCTGGAGTAATTTCAATGAAGACTCTTTGGCAGGCAGAAGCAGGAGATTCTGTTAGCCCTTGGCAATTCCTCAAGCCACAGAAATTAGAAAAGTCAGTCTAAGCCAGACTTGGAGGAAGGTCTTCGAAAAAAACTGTACAAAGAAAGCCCCCCAAAGGCCCCCTGAACGTTGTCCCCCCTAATTCTCCTCTGTCCTTTGCCTTCCATGGAGCAGAGAAAGAAGTATCTGTCTCCTCTGATATTCTAAAAAGATCGATATCTGACTGGAAGTTCTTCTCTGATCAAACATCAAAATTCTAAACGCGTTTTTTTGATTTTCCCATTCATACCGTAATTTCCAGGAAAGCCAAAGTTTGTTGCAAAGTCTGGAGATGAATTTGTTTAATAGAGGTGACACAGACATTGCTGGCTGCCATCCATTCTCACCCTTCTCTTTCCTAACAGGACCCACATTTTATCCATTATCCCATCCTCCCTCAAGCAATGCGAGTGCCCCAAAGCAAGTTGACACCATCCCCTCACTCCAACGGTGAGCCTGAGGCTCTACAACTCGGTTCCCAACTGGAGGTGATATTGCACCCCAGGGATGTCTGGCAACGCCTGGGGATTATTTTGTATTGTCACAGCAAGGGGGAAGTCATCTACTAGGTAGAGGCCAAGGACATTGCAAAACATCCTGCCTCGCACAGGACAGCCTTCCACAACAGAGAACTATCCAACCCAAAATGCCAATAGTCCTCTAGTAGAGAAACACTGGTCTAAGGGTTATGGCATCCCCCTTTACCAGGGATTGGTTCAAGTTTGCAAGTTTCTTGGAAGGTTGGTCCTGGCTTCCAGAAGCCACCTTCTCTCTTTCTGGATATAGGAGTGGACAGATGTAAAGTCGGGAGCTGCCAATGCCATTGTGACACTCTGGGTTATGCCCTCCCCTGTACGTGAAGATAAGGTCCATATACACAGAAGGGTATAACCACTCGATAAAGCTGACATTGAAGCTTAGGACGCCCCTCTGAACTCCCAGTTTTGTGAGCCAATAAATATTCTCATTGTGTAAGCCAGTTTTGAGAGACGACATCAACTACCTCCATTTTGACCTCAGTCTGTACTTCCTCATTAAATTCTTTCCAGTTTATCTCTTAACTCAGGCAAAAGACCCTGCAGGCGAAGCATCCCATGATGGGAACCAAAACTACCCTCTTCAAGCAATAACTAGCACCCTGAGCCAGCAAGACCTGTGTGATTGACTCCAAGACAAGGATCTACCTGACCTTTACTGCCTACCTGCACGTACCCACCCACCTTTGTCCCTTGTTCTCCTTATATAAACCTAGAAGTATTTTCAGCACTTTGGAAACAGTCTTTGAGACACTAGCCTGCTTTCTTCCCAGTACTGGCCTCACTGAAATAAATTCCTTTCCTGTTTCACCACCCCTCATCTCTCTGCCTTCGGATTTGGTCAGCGGCCAGTGACCGAACCTGGTCTGCTTGGGACCCCGGGGCAGGTGCTCTCACTTCCCTGTGCCCCAGTTACAGTTTAAATTAGGTTTTGCACCAAACTCAAAGCTGCATGCCTCCTGATTCAAGAAGTAGTCTAACATAATTTTCTGAGAAATTTGAAAAAAAAAAAGAAAAGAAAGAAAAGAAAAAGAAAGGCATTATGAAGATATTAAAGATTTTAGGCAGATGGTGAGGGAGGGGTAGAATATTTTAAAGTTTCTGAGTTCATTGTCAATCCCACTGTAATATCAGACCTTTGTAAGAGAACTGATAAACCTCAAGAAGAGAGGGGAATCAAATGTTCATGAAGAAGCATTGCTGTAGAGCCAGGCTGGTCCTGTATCTTTCATTCATTCCACAAATAGTTCCAGAGAGTCTGCTATGAGTCAGGCAATGGTCTAGGCTCTAGAGGACATACTGCTAAACAGAACAGTTGTCTTTGCCTTTGTCGAACTTATATTCTAGCAGAGGGAGACAGACAAGAAACAAATAACCATGATAAATAATTAAATGACAAGGCAGGTGACAAGGTGTATGTAAGTGCTACAAGAAAAAGCAATAGAGGAGCACCTGGGTGGATCACTTGGTTAAACATCCAGCTCTTTTTTTTTTTTTAAGAATTCATTTATTTGGAGAGAGAACAGAGCACAAGCAGGGTGACCTGCAGGCAGAGGGAGAGGCAGGCTCCCTGCTGAGCAAGGAGCCTGATGCGGGACTCCATCCCAAGACCCTGTGATCGTGACCTGAGCCAAAGGCAGATGCTTAACCCAACTGAGCCACCCAGGTGGCTCTTTTTTTTTTTTAAAGGCATCCGACTCTTGATCTCAGCTCAGGTCTTAATCTCAGGTTGGTGAGTTCAAGCCCCATGCTGGGCATGGAGCATACCTTAAAAAAAAACCAAAAAACAAAAAACTTAAAAAAGCAATAGGTGAGGTGAGGGGAGTTGGGAAGGCAGTGGAGAGGGTGGTGAATAGCAACTTAAATAGTCAGTCAAGTAGGCCTTATTGAGAAATGACCTTTGAGAGACAATACTAAGGAGATGAGGGTGTGAGCAATACAGACACCAAAGAGAGGAAAAGCATTCTAGACTAAGGGAACAGCCAGTGCTAAGTCCTGAGGCAAGAGCTTTCCTGGTGTGATGAAGGAATTGCAAGAAGGTAGTGTGGCTAGGGCAGAGTGAATGAAGGGGTCAGAGGAATTAGGGGTGAGATCAGAAGTAAAGGGAGAGGCTTTGTAGTCATTGTATGGACTTTGGCTTTTACTTCCACAGGAATGGGGAGCCACTGAGGGATCTTGAGGGGGAAATCATAATCTGGCTCAGATTTTAACATTACTTTCCTGGCTATCGTGTATAGATAAAGGAGGACACAAGTGAAAACTGATGATCGCAGCAATATAGTGAAGCAATGGTGGTGACTGGCAGGTGGAAGCAGCAGAGATGGTGAGACAACCTTGGATTCCAGACATATTTGAAGGAGCCAACACAATTCCCTTAACCAAAGTACATAAAACACATTAGGGAAAAAATGGGTTGACAAAGCTGTGAATACAACTCCTCAGCTTCTGACTCCATGGCCCTACAAAGAACAAGAACAGTGGCACTGGGTATGTTAAAGATTGACTTGTCAAGATGTATCACAATGTCAAAGTGTGGTTGAAGATAGAAGATACAATGTAACACATGGAGCAGGGTTAATGTCCCTGGAAGCAGATGGGAGTACAAATTTCTGCTTCATGTTGTTAGAAATATGTCTAGACCATGAAACAATCATCACAAAAGTTCTGAGAAACTCAGTATTCCCTCCAAAGAAAAATCAAACCAACTTTTAAAACTGGATTTTAAGGATCAATTTAAATTCCCACTGTAGTATTATATGGACAAAAAGAGCTGTATTATCTGTCAATATCTTTTGATTAGTATTGCATCTCATTTGAGAGACCCTCATTTACCCTCAACATGAATCTTAAAGGCAAATTTAGAATGGGAGTTAGGCATTGGGGAACAAACACATTTAAGAGAATGCAAATAAAAAATATTTTAAACTCAAAAAGATGTATCCTCCACTGATCCTGTAGAACTCTGGATTGAGTTGAGGCAGACTTTTCCTCAACCAGTTCTTTTGTATAAGAATTACTCAGCTGGGTGTGGTAGCGCTACTGTCCCATAATAAATGTATTCATGTATCACCACACTCCCTTTGGAGCCTATTAAAGGCCATTGTCTGCCTGTCGGACAGATTATTGGCTTGATTCTACTGTCTGTTCAGAACCAAAGCATCTAGATAAGGCATTATAAAAAAGTTGTACCAGCGTGTTTTAAATCACCTTAGTATGGATAGTAATTAATAATGGACTCTGCCTCATTAAAGTTTGGTTTCCAGCAGTGCCACTTACTTTACCATAAATGCTACTTTCCCATCTTTAAAACGGGTATAATGATATTTTCCTGGAGGATTTGTTATGAGGTTTAGAGTTAATATTTGTAAAGCCCTCTGAACAGTACCTGGCAATATCCAGTGCGTATGTGTCCATTAAGGACCAATGCTCCACGGCATCTCATGGATTTAAATTTAATGCTCTTAAAAAGCAGAGAAAGCAAAACCGTCACACTTTCTCAACGCTCCCTGATTTTATTAGTTGTTGGAAGCTTTCAAATCATTTAGAACATGACAGCTAGGAAGGTCAAAAGAAGAAAAGAAAGGGAACCCTGAGGTGTTTGTTCGCGAGTTCCAGGCGTGCCTCCGCGGTGCTTTTAAGGCCTAGGAGACTGGCGGCCTCGGTGAGGCCCGCCCAGGCCAGGAGAGGAGGGACGGAGCGGTAATACTCCTGGCCGACCTGTGTTCCAAGCCCCGGAGGGCTCGCACGACAGCGGCGGCGGAAGCAGGCGGGGCGGGGCGGGGCGGGGCGGTGGGCGGTGCGCGTTTCCGGCGTGCGCAGCGGAGCGCTCGGGTGGGGGCACTGCCGGCTTCGAATCGCGCACAATGAGACAGCGCTGAGCGCCGGAAGTGGGGCCGAAGGAAAACACGGAGAGGGAGCCCGGCCGGGACAGGAAGAGGCGGGGGACCGCGGCGGAGGTGGTGAGTGCTGCGGGGCGCCCTCTCCCCGCGTCCCTCCCAGACTAGCCTCCGGGGTGGTTCTCCGGTGGGTTCCCTGGTCTCCGGAGTAGAGGGCGGGCCCGGCCCGAGAGAAACGCTGGCTCCATCCCCTGCCGGCCTCCTCGCCCCACTTGCGAGGACCTGGGAACCCCCAGGCCGGCGGGGACTGAGCTCTCGGGTTCGAGTCCGCATCTTCACTTTGTGTCAGACCCTGTCGGCGCCGGAGAAGAAGGGACCTGGGTGGAGGCATTCGGCCCCGGCCCCCTGGCCGGCCGGGGGGACCCCGGAACCCCATCGAGGAAGCAGGTCACTTCCTGCTTCCTGGTCCCCGAGGTGGCTTCGTGGCCAGGAGTGCGGGGACGCCTCCTCTTTCTCTGTCTCCTGCCCCGAAGGGTGGAAACTGAGGCAGATCGAGGGTGGGGCGATCAAACGGGGGTCGAAGAGGGAGAAATGCTGTCCGTGACAAAACCAAACTTGTTTGGGGTTAGAGAATGAGGACCGGGGAGGTTAGCTGGAATTGTCTCTTGGTCAAAAACCTAGCCCCTTGACGAGGGGAGCCTTGGTGGGGAGCGAGACCCTCCCCTGCCCAAGCGACCGAAGCCCGAGGTTCTGAATAGTGGTGGTGAGGGGCAGCCGAGGCCCTTCCCTGAAGGACCGAGAAGGGACAGAAAAGTGGATTGGAGCTACTTTCACAGAAAGTTTCGGTTACTTTGTATAACACTTAAAAGTAATTGCCAACTTTTTTTTTTAAAGACTCTTTCCGGAGTTTTCTAACAACGTAGGCTTGGGAATGAGGGTTTGGTTTGGTTTTTTGGAGAAGCGCTTTTGTTTTATAGGTAAAGCCAACCAACTTGGTAACGAGTAACATTTTTTAATACTGCAGTTCTCGAGACTGTAGGGAGCTTCCCTTAGTCACAGATGTAATCTTCATGTTAAACAGTAAGTACTAATTTTCGTGAAGAATATTACAGGATTCAAGCCTCCCAACTTCTAGTGTAATGCGGTGATTATTTGAATGTGATGGAAATTAGGAAAAGAAGAGTTTGTATAGGCTTTTGAGCATCTGTACAATAAACGTGTGGTATTTCATATGCTTGGTATGATACCTTGTTATAGTTTGATGATTTCCCAAAATGCCTTCTTTCAGGTGCAGAGTAAGAAAATTGAAGTCAAAGACCATGGGAGATGCAGCAAAACCTTATTTTGTGAAACGTGCTAAAGACCGAGGGACTATAGATGATGAGGATTTCAGAAGGGGTCATCCCCAACAAGATTATTTAATAATGGATGATTATGCTAAAGGCCATAGCAGTAAAATGGAAAAAGGCCTTCCAAAAAAAAAAATAACACCAGGGAACTATGGGAATACCCCCAGAAAAGGACCATATGCTGTTTCCAACAATCCCTATGCATTTAAAAACCCAATTTACAGTCAACCTGCTTGGATAAATGACAACCACAAAGATCAGAGTAAGAGATGGCTCTCTGATGAACTTGCTGGTAATTCAGACAGTTGGAGGGATTTTAAACCTGGACCTAGAATTCCTGTTATAAACCGACCAAGAAAAGACTCCTTTCAGGAAAGTGAGGATGGATATAGGTGGCAAGATGGAAGAGGCTGCAGAACTGTAAGACGACTACTTCATAAAGACTTGACAAGCCTAGAAACCATGTCAGAAATGGAAGCAGGAAGCCCTGGTAATGTGTTCCAACTTGTCAAGTTACAACCCCAAAGTCGCAATGTCTTTTTCATCCAAATGAGATTTATTATTTTCAGCAATGCAGTTCCGATTTTTCATAGTTCCTGCTTATTTAATGTGAATACTTTAAAAATTGTAATCATGGTATTTGGGCAACTTCAGCACATTGCATGTATTGGTCACTTTAAAAGTTCACTTTGCTATGAGGCTCATTTTACTTCAGTAAACATATTTCCCGTTGATGCCTTTTACAGAAGAGGGCGACTATCACCCTGGGGACTATATCATATTTTCTGAGTGGTGTGTATGTATTTTCTAAATTATGTATTGTAATTTTGTATTTGAATAGCGAATGTGTCCATAATATAAATGACAGAATATAAGGCTAAAAAAAATTCGTATTCAATGTAAGCACACAATATAGACTGTATATATTTCCTGTAACAGAGGGTTATATGTCTTTCGGATAGAGCATCAATCTCCAGAAGAGGATAGTCCAAGATTTTTATTTTTTTTCCTTAGAAGTGACCATGGCAAACAGGCTGGGACACATTACAGATAAAAGTTTTGCCTTTTAGTTTCTGTAGCACCAAAACTCATTTCTGAGTGCCCTCTGTTGATGATAATTGCCTCAAAGAGATTATACGTTTTTCTAAAAGGTGAATAGATTTTGTTCATGTAGCAATGATTTCTATAAACAGGAAAATTATCTAATGGACAGTAATAACTGAAATGAAATAAACTCATAAATATGAAGGAAAAAGTAAAACAATATTTAGTCTGAAAATGTAAATTATGCTTGGAAAAATGGGCTTTTAAATATATTGGCTGTAACCTTTTTTTTCTTTAAAATTTTATGTATGTATTTGAGAGAGTGAAATCGAGAAAGAAAGTGCACAGGAGCACACACACAGGGAGTGGGAGAGACAGAAACAGGCTCCCCACTGAGCTAGAAGCTCTATGCAGGACTCGATCCCAGGACCCTGGGATCATGACCTGAGCCAAAGGCAGCAGCTTCCTAACTGACTGAGCCACCCAGGTGCCCAGCTATAAGCCTTTTTTTAGTGACTATATGGAATGGGGGGCAAATTGGTCAGGACTTTTAAGTTTTTTTAAATTTAAATGCATCTAGGCAACGTTGGCACGCTCCTAGCTATCCAGAAGCCCTTATGTGTTATCTCACAGTGACCAGTTTATGTCTATACATGTTACTGGTGAGGCATTGGAACTTATGATCTGGACATTTAGAATATTTAACAGAGAAAACGTCATTTGTTATCTCTAGGGGGTCTTATGATAGTATTAAATGAGAGAAAAGTTCTGTTTTATATTTCTGAAGGTAGGAAAAGCAAGAGAATATGCCTTGTATCAAATAGCAGAAATAGAATGAGGTGTTATAAAGGAATCCCAGGAGAGAGAAAATCTTGGCTGCGTAAATCTTTAAGCTAGAATGAAATTGAAGGAATTGTCTGATCTAGTGCTCTGTCATGATACATCAGGGTACAATCACAGTTTTTCACAGCAGGCAGCTGTGGCCTGATGAGGTTAAATTTATTTTAGCGGGGTGGTGGATGAGGAAGTGGAACTGAAATTGAGTGCTGTGCTGCTTTGGCCATTTACTCAGCCTCACTGGACCTTGAATCTGACAGAGGGAAACCGAACACATATTGGTAATTTCTCGGTTTTTGGTTGGTGTTTTTCTTTTTAAAAGTCTGTATATATTTAAGTATTTCTGTATTACTGTATCCAGATAGGACATGGACATCTTAACGCCGTTACCAATAGTTTTTTAAAAGAAAAAGTTGGTCTCAAGTAGCATTATAAAAACCGATTTATAGAATAAAAGTTTGCAACCAGACAGACATTAGTAGGGACTGTTAACAGACTAAAAATTTCTTGTATATGTATTCTTGTTTGGTCTGAAAAGCAACTCAAAAAGTTACTTTTAAGTGGTTTTGAACAGAAGTACATACATTTTTTTGCTGTCCTTTTAATTGAAGACAATCCCCAAACCCCCATGTTCTCTCTATATGAAGAATAGGTGTGCGCTTTCACAATTGCTAGATGAAGGACGGTTCAGCTTCTAGCCCTTGAACATCTTCATAAGAAAAATATTAAGCTTTGGTATGAAATTACTTGCTGTAGAGAGAAATTCAGTTTGAAGTATAAACTTTGCGCTGCACTCAGGGTTCTAAAAGGGTCTCATTAAAGGGACTGAAATTTTCCTTGAATCAGAATTCTGTCTTATTAAGGAAGGGTCTCATTAAATGATGTGAGAAGACAGTAAAAATTATCTTAAGAGTTGCTTTGTTTTTTAATACTTATTTTCTATTTTTCAGTTCTACGTTACCGCCCTGTACTTCATCCCTCAGATATCCTAGATTGCCAATTTAATGTATTTGGGACAATGCCATTAGTGATCTTAGCTGGAAAATATCCACTCATATACACATGTCCTTTGTGAATGGAATAATGGGCCATATGCAAATAAAATATGGGAGACTTGGAATACTGTATATAGAGAATTCATGTTACAAGACACCTGCAATGAGCCAGGTAGTCTTCCTCTACATAATTGTGGGAACTTTTTAGCAATACCCAGCTTTATCTTTCAAGATTCCCTTCAGTGAGATTTTATTTGACTGATTTTACCATGCAGTCCTGTGAAACTCACTTCAGAAGGTGATACTGTCTTGTCGGTTATTGGTCTAGTCTAGATGTGAATGGATATGCTACAAGGGGGGATTTCAGTAAGTTCTTTGCAGTTCTTATATTATTAGATAAAAGGCTGAATTTCAGAATTCCATCCATGTTTTATTCTTTATTTTAAATCCCATTACTTTCACTTAGTCATTTGTCCCCGAACAAGTTATTTTCTTGGGCCAGCATTTTCCCCATCTGTATGATGGGGATAATATCAGCATCTGTGACAGGGTCACTACAGGGATTAAATGAGGCAGTGCACATAAAGTGTTTGCATTGCATCTGTTACATAAAAAATACTCAGTAATGATAGCTGCTGTCGTCGTCATCATCGTCATCAGACAGAATTTCTGCAGCCATCCACTTCTCTGCATAAAAACAGTGAGGAGTGGGCCACCTGGCTGGCTCGGCTGGAGCCTGCAACCCTTGATACCAGGGTTGTGAGTTTGAGCCCCACATTGGGTGTAGAGATTACCTGAAAATAAAATCTCTAAAAAGAAAAAACAAGGAGTTAATGGGCTCTTTGGAGGGAAATTGTCATTCCAGAAGATGACAGCAAATACAGTTAAGTGAAAAGCCTTTGGGATTTGAGGGAGAAGTTAAAAAGGATTTGGTTCCATACCAGTCACTGGTTTGTGAACTAATACGGACTTTTCTAATGGATATTGCACATATTGGTGTAAATCTCTAATGAGTGTTTGCCAAAGTAAGAAATTTGTTATGAACACTGAAATTAGATGTAATTATTTAGAGTAGAGCTCGTAAGGATACACAAATGAGAACAGACACACCTCTAAGTTAAAAGAAGTGCTTATCTGAGAAGTTGATGCAGATGGAGAGCACAGTCCTCAAAAGATGGTGATAATTGGGAGTAGGGGAGTGTTAAAAAGCAAGTATTAAAAGTAGACTAGTTTTTCTCTGCAAATGACTACTTCCCTTTTAGTATTTTATTTGTTTGGTCCATTTTGATGGATTTAAAAAAAAACAAAACTATTTGTCCTAATTAATTTCTTTCAATTGCCACTTACTATATTATAGAAGCTATTTATAGAATTTCATTATGTATTCATCTTATGGTACTTTGAGCACAGTGCTTGCTACTTTTCCTTTAGAGCTGTTGACAACAGCTTTTTGCAAATTAGAGATCCTATACCTCCCTTTTCTGACTCAGAAGTTTTTTTAGCCAACTGATTCATTGTAACTGCTGTACAAGAAATGAGTTCCACTGAAAACTTGACATAGGAATTGCCTCATGCAGAGCTTTTCAGTAGGTTTATATTTTGAAAGACTAATTTTTGATCAGCCATTTAAACATTATTCAAACCATTTATCACAATTTTAATTGGGGAAATTAGCTTTTATTTTAATCATGTATTGATGATAAATTTATTTTCAGAGCTTGATAGACGTTATCAAAGCTATTTAAAACAATTTTTTTATAGATCAATTCCACAGTCATCTTCAGTTTCACAGGTAGAAAAGTTGTAAATTTAAAAAAGGGAACAGATTCATTTATTAGTTATAAAGATTGTAGAACTAACAGCAGAGTTTAAATGAATTAGTCTATACTTGTAGAAAACTTTCATTTCAAATAATGGCCTTTTTTCTTTGGAAGTGCTTAGTGTACAGACTGTCCAAAGAAGTTAAAATGAAAGTAAAGATAAGATTGGAACTAGTTGTCCTCAGTAAATAAAATTTTGGCTTGGACTTCTTGTATCCGTGTGGGGAGAAGGCCCAATTACATGAAAGCTAAATTTACAACTAAATGATGGATTTTCATTCCACAAAAGAATGTAGTTGATTTCTGAGTTCTTTGGAGATCATATTGTCCATCTTTCCTCTGTTGAGATTGTTCACTTACAAAAATGAAAGGAAATGTGGATAGTTTTCATTAGAATAACAGGTATACTAGAATATATTCAATATATTTATATTGTATATTATAATAAATTAGGTGTATTAGAATTACAGGTATACTTGCCTTCAGAGTATAATTTTAACTTGCTGAGTATGTTCAGGAGTATACTTGGAAGAAATGATAAAATCACATTGTATGGTTGAAGCAAATTCTTTTCCAGTGTTCCTAAAAGAGGATTTCTATGGGCTGGTGTATCCAGATGAGGTGGTGAATGAGTATTCGCGTGTTTTATCCATGGAAGAGCTTTCCTTTTGCTGTGCTCAGATGTCATTCAGATAATCACATTATTTAGTTAATATGTATGAATAAATATGTACGGTCTGCTTTTTTGTCAGAGCGGTATTACTCAATATTGCCAATAATATTTTCCCCCTAACTTAAGAAAACAAGAAGCAGAGGTCCAGACCTCGGAAGCCACGTAGGACTAGAAATGAGGAAAATGAGCAGGACGGAGACTTGGAAGGCCCCGTGATTGACGAGTCTGTGCTTTCAACGAAGGAGCTCCTGGGCTTACAGCAGGCAGAGGAGCGATTAAAAAGAGACTTCATTGACAGGCTAAAAAGGGTAACGTCTTTTATTTGTTACTTAAAATCCTTGTCTTGGTTTAAACTATGCTAGTAATTGGAACATGTGCTTTGATGAGTTAGGTACCCTACTACAGTTATTAGCATTTAAGCACTGTGAGTTAAAAGTGATACTCAATTTGATTTAATAGAATCACTTCCAAAAAATGACTATTAGAATAGTGGTAAAGAGTGACAATAATATATTAACAGTTTTTAAAGTGACGGGGAAATCATTTCTGGCTAACTTTTGTTTGCCTATGTTTTGGAAGATGAGTATATATGTTTCTCTAAATCTCTTCAAATTATAGCGACCAAGAAACTACCCTACAGCTAAGTACACCTGCAAACTTTGTGATGTTTTAATTGAATCCATTGCATTTGCCCATAAGCATATCAAAGAGAAGAGGCACAAGAAGAACATTAAGGTAAGTTTAATGTAACCCAAACAAATATGTTTGTCAGTTCTTTTTACTTGTCATCTTTGCAACTTTCCTCTCTTTAAGGCTAGGATATTAATAACTTCACTACTTATATTACTGAATTTATTTTAGCCAAAATACTTTACATTGGTAAGATATGTTTTGCTCGGCAGTCTTGTGAATTTCATTAAGAACAGGATCAGGATGAGGGAAGTCATTGATAGGATCTCGGTATATGCCCTTATGCCAGTAATAATAAAGCAAATAATTTGTCATTGCTGCTTTTAATGTTCTTTCCCTGCACTTTTTCCTTATTTTTGCCTTCCTTCTTTTATCACTTTATGTGCATAAAGAAGTGTATGTGTTTGATGAACTGAAGACTAACACAGCTAAGGTGAGAGGGAGAGCTAAGAAAAATATTCCAGAATATTCTACAGGATGTTGTCTCAGGGAATGGTAGAAGGTAAAAACTGTGTGAGTCATTTTTAATCTCAATATTGATCTTAAAAGGAGAAGCAAGAGGAAGAGTTGCTTACTACGTTACCCCTGCCTACACCCTCCCAGATAAATGCAATTGGTATTGCCATTGACAGAGTGGTACAGGAGTTTGGCTTACACAATGAGAACTTGGAACAGAGACTAGAAATTAAACGTATCATGGAAAATGTGTTCCAACACAAGTTACCAGGTATTTTCTAGATTTGTTTTTCTATTTAGCTACCTAAAAGTGCCTCATGCATTTTTCCGACCCGTAATAATTTTCATCTAATAGAAATTGAGTTACCATGTCCTGAAGCTCTTAATTTTTTGTGTGTTTTTGTTTCTTCTGGCTTTCCCCCAAGGTAACAAAGACTTTTACATGCACTGTCATTAAGCCTGTCTTCATTATGAATTTCCTTTTACACATGTACTTTAAATTAAATGTTCCAGATTATGGGGGCACTGTGGGATTCTTGTGTATCTACCTGTTTACCTTCCTACCTGTTCGAATTGATGCAACATTTTGAGTTAAAATAAAAAGTATACTCAAGTCATTCTCAGGTTATCTGTGTCCGAAAAAGGTTCTGTTTAACCACTTTTAAAAAGAATTGCAACATCTAAAATGAGCTCTGAACCTATTTTGTAATAGATTTTGTGTACTGTTGATTAATTTTCCAGGTTATGTCTGTGGAGCCACAGAAAACTTTTTTTAGAAAGCTCCACAAGTGATTCTAACCCACAGTTAGGATTGGAATCACTATTCAAAGGTTATCACCGTATCACCCAGAGAACTATTTGTTCTACTGAAAAAGCATTCATATAGCATATCATTCATACTTGTGTATACTTTCATAAAAATAAAGAGCAAGAATCGGTTCATTTCATTATATCTGTAGCGCTCATCCTTTGTGTTACAGACAAGTTCCCAGAAAGGCATTTGTAATGTCAATGATTTTTGCTATAGATTTCCATTATAAAATTTAATGTACTTTGTCACAGAAAACTGTTAAAACTCTAAGAAATCACTTGACTTAACAAACCTAAAAAAAACCCCACAAAATCCCCTGATAGGAAGGAGATAACTTTTTGGCACAGTAATAGTAAAACATTGGGGAAAAAAATGCCATAAGTAAATACAGGCAGTACACACACACACACACACCCCTTCCTCTGAAGAGTGAATTGCTTATTGCCTAGTATTTTAAGTTATATCAGTGATATTAAAATTATTTTTCAAAAGTTTTCCTAAAGAGAGCATATTATGTTAAGGTTTTTTTGGTTCATAATCATACTGAAAAGTAACTTTATGCTGACGGTCATTTTTATGATTATTTTATTGAAACATGATCTTTATAGTAAATTACGTGTGTGTTTTCTAAAAGGTGAAATGTTTGCATTAACTCTTTAGTATACTATCAGGTTTATAAATATAAGACAAAGTCAGGCATCTGTTTTTTACTTTCACATTGTAAAAATCCTTGCAAATAGTATTTTCTGCACAAAATATAAAATAATTTAGAATTTTTTTAAACATGTTTTACAATTGGCATGAAAGAGTAGCTGTTAACATAAACTGCAGGCAACACAGCCTTCCCTGTTACATAAA
The DNA here is from genome assembly GCF_037043125.1 of Eumetopias jubatus. Taxonomy (NCBI): domain Eukaryota; kingdom Metazoa; phylum Chordata; class Mammalia; order Carnivora; family Otariidae; genus Eumetopias; species Eumetopias jubatus. Next base: position 27,045,116 of record NW_028274821.1, on the reverse strand, counting down.
ATAAAATGAAGACAAGAGCAAAGAGTCAACCGTTCCTTTTGTTTATTTATACCAGACTTGAATACTGTCTTACTTTCATGCATAGTTTTAATTGATGGTTCCATTTCTTAAATAGCAGTGTTTTGTTATGACTTTCGAGAAATTTCACCTTATTTATGACTTAATTTTTTTTTCAGATTGTTCTCTGAGATTATATGGGTCATCCTGTAGCAGATTGGGTTTCAAAAATTCAGATGTAAATATCGACATTCAATTTCCAGCTATTGTAAGTACAAAATAAAATGTCAGAATTTTCAGAGTGGTATGTAAATTCTTTTTTTCAGATGTGAGCTATATAAGAATATATTTAGATACTTGAAGATAATATAAGTGGCAGCTTTTTCCCCTAAAATTTCCAGTTCCATGCTCTTCTGCCAACCTTCGATTTTAGAGCATTTCTTTTAATACTGTACAGATTTTTGTACTTCTTTTACTCTAGAGATCTTTTATATTTACTTCAAATGCTGGTTTTCTAACTATGTGACTCTAATGGGGCTTTTTTTAGGTTCTGTTAACATGAGAAGATTAAATTATCTTGGTAAAGTCAACTTTCCAATGTCAGAGAAGGAGTGCAGATTTTAAACAGTGTGGACATGGAAACATTTGTGAACTGAAAGCTCCATTTGCTCCTAAGTTTCCACTTTTACACACCTACTTTGTTAAAATATTAATGCTTTTGAAGAACCACACCTAGCCTTGATTTCTGGTTTAAATGTGATTGAAAAAGATGTCAGTGAGTCAGAATTTTGAATCTGGAAGGCACTCTAGTAGATCATCTGTTCATCCACTGGTGGTTCCCCAGGCCAGTTTGCAGATGGTTATGCCCATTTGCCTGGGTTGCTAGTTAAAAATAATGAAGAAGATTCTTGGACACCACCCCCAGCTGTTTGTCGTACAGCCTCTCATTCCTTGCCGTCCATGACTGCTACAGCTACGTGGTCAGCTGACCAACAGATTTTACTAGTCTTTTAACCTTCGATTTTGATTAGTAATTTACGAGCATAGCAGTTATTTTGGTGTCGTCATTCATTTAGCAAATACTCACTGAGTCCACGTTGTGTGCCAGGCACTATCCTAGATCCCAGAGAACAAAACAGGTAGGATTCCTCCCTTATGGAACTCATACCTAGTGGAGGAGATAAGTAATTACATATATATGGTTAATTATAAGGAGGGCTATGCAGGGAAACAAGGTTCTGTGACAGAAAATAACAGGGGATATGCAGATTCAGCAGTCATGAAGGCCCCTTTGAAGTGATGACATCGACTCTAGGCTCTAAACAACGAAAAGGAATAAGGAGGTCAAAGGGTGAGTGTTTCAAGCAGGGGGAGCAGTGTTTGCAATCACCCTAAATCCCTATGGAGCTTGGCCTAGTCCAGGAGCTGAATGGATGATTGTATAGCCATGGTGGAGGGACCGAAAGAAAGAAGCAGCCTTAAGATTAGGACAGAGGACCCAACGTGCAGGATCTGTGGGCCTTGGTAAAGAGTTTCACTGTGACCTAAGGGCAGTAGGAAGCTATTGAGCGTTTTAAGGCAGGGCACGCCTAGGTCTGATTTATGACCTTAAATGGTTGTGGTTCCTACATGGAGCAAGGATTGGAGAGAGGCAAGGCTGAAGTGGAGACCAGCAAGCAATCTGTTGAGGTAGGCTTATAGTGAGAGATGACATGAACAGTTTTGGGTCTTGGAGATTTGCAGAGAGGCTGATTACCTCAGGAATTCATTAATCGGGAGTTAACTGTGTAACAGGTCACTTTCCCTCATTTGGCCTTCATCTCTGTCTCTGACTGATGTGTGCACATGGCATAATGATTAATTTATTTACTGGGGTAGCAGTGTGCTTTCTAATTTGGAAAGGAGTTTGGATAACTTCAGATGACCGTGTATTATCTCAGTGAAACAACAGTGCTTATGGATTAGTGATGTATTCATTGATTTGTTTCCTAGATGTCTCAGCCAGATGTTCTCTTACTTGTTCAAGAATGCTTGAAGAACAGTGGTAAGGCCAAATTCTTTCCACGTTTTGCTCTTAATTTTCTTTCTTTTGTCTATAATTTGGATATATCTTATTTGTCAAATGTTGAAAATAGGAAGTCATGTGTCTTTTAATTATTTCTGTGGGTAGTATCCAAACAAAACCATTCTGTGGTTTAAATTAATACCTCACAGACGATAAATAGGTGTGACCCAACCCTGATTAATAAATCACCAAATGTTTGCTCCTGGTTAAGGTTATCAGTTGTCCACAGTATTATCTGGCTTAGGACTTGATGACTTTTTATGCTCTCCATGGGCCTCATTAAACTGTCTCATCCCATGAATTAGTCTTTCCCATCCTTCTTGTTTGGGTTGAATCAAACATTCAGACATTTCTTCTTGCTTCAGCCAATATGTATTTTGAGCCCAGATATTTTAGTAGCTTTTGCAGCAGTTTTGTTCTTGAATATATCCCATCCACATTTCTAATTTCCTTATCCACATAACACTTAAATATTCTGATTCAATAATGTAGTCATTTCTAATCAAATGTGAGTTTTGCAAAATAAGGGTTTTAAATTATTGTGATTACCTGATTGTTGTACATAATACTGTTTCCCTTTTCAAGTCATCTCAGAGCTTTATTTCATAATCCTCTTTCAAAAGCCTGAACCGATTAAGTCACAACTTGTACTTCATCTAGTTCTGCTTTTAAACAGAGGTTTAATTAACCTACTTAATATTTTTTCTTCTTTCCTCAGACTTTTTTATTGATGTTGATGCAGACTTCCACGCTAGGGTGCCAGTGGTGGTGTGCAGAGAGAAGCAAAGGTCTCTGTTTCTTTAAGCTGTTTGTATATTAAATATGTCCAGTTTCTAGAAGAGCAAGCTCCTTATGTGGTTAATTTCACAGGCTCACTGTTAGTATTCTCTCTATACTTTTGGCATTTGATGCAGGAGCAGAAGGTGTTTTATTTTAAAAAGAATAAAATTATTTGAAACAGCAGAGGAAGTAAGCATTTTGACCCATTCCATTTCAGTAAAAAACAACTTTATCAAAGGGTTACTTGCTGTAGCCACCTTACTTTGCCATCCTTTTTAGCAGCATTTTTAGCAGTGCTGAGTAACAATTAGTGTGACTTCCCCCATGTGTGTCTCCCTCCATCTGGAAGCATTACCATCACCACAGTACATGGGTGGTTTGTAGGCTGTAATGATTCTTCATTAGGCAGATTCCTCCAACTCTTGGGAAAACACTCCTTTACTTTTTACAAAGATGAATTCCTACTCCCATTTGAACCATTTTACAGTATTTTCCTAATTTTCATTTCCCCCCAGAAATAGTTTTAATGTATGAAAATACAGAGTTTTAGTTCTGAAAAATTAAGTTCGCTCAGAGAATAGCTGCCCTTTTTCTTAATGCAATGACCTAAATGACCCATAAAGATTTTGTGAGTTTTTTATTTTCATTTTGAAGATATTATCAGTGCAAATTAGTTATTGATACCCATGTAATGCTTTTTATCTTTCTCTTTTTCTTTCCCAACCCCACCCCTTACCCACCCACCCACCCCCAGTGGTCTTCTTTGTAAAGTGAGTGCAGGAAATGAAAATGCTTGTTTGACGACAAACCATTTAACTGCCCTTGGAAAACTTGAATCAAAGCTGGTTCCTTTGGTGATTGCCTTTAGGTACTGGGCAAAGGTAGGTTTGAGTTCTTTAAATGTGTGAGCACATTCTACATACGCATAAAAGCATGCTTTGATTTTTTGCTTGGTTAATCTTAAACGTTTGGATGCATATTTATAGACAAGAGAGTAGGCATCTGAGTATCGGAACAGAAATTTTAATATCTGCAGAAAGGAAAATTTAGTGTTTCTGTTTCACTGTTACAGTGTTGCTGAAAAGATCAAAATGACTTATAGTGCTTATTAAAAATCAGATTGTGGGTCAGGTGTAGGATATGGCCCAAGAATTTACATTCTAACTAGTTTCCCAGTGTGCTTCTTAGGCACAGGAAAGTTTGAGAGATACCATTTCTTTTTTTTTTTTTTTAACTATTTCATTTATTTATTTGACAGAGAGATAGAGAGCACAAGTAGGCAGAGGGAGAGGGAGAAGCAGGCTCTCCACTGAGCAGGGAGCCAGACGTGGGGCTCGATCCCAGGACCCCGGGATCATGACCTGAGCCAAAGGCGGCCGCTTAACCGACTGAGCCATCCAGGCGCCCGGAGAGATACCATTTCTAATCATGTACCCAGAGACTCCAAAAAATGGAAGCCACTCTCTTCTCATTCTTATATTTCTCAATATTTATTAGAGCATTTAGTATTTCCTTAAAACTTAAGGTCCCATCATGATTATAAAATTGAGATTCTATGTAGGTACTTTAGCGAGAAAAGCTAGAGCTTTACTGATTATGTCAGTAACAGGGCGCCTGGGTGGCTCAGTCGGTTAAGTGTCTGCCTTCAGCTCAGGTCATGATCCTAGGGTTCTGGGATCGAGCCCTGCATCGGGATCCCCTGCCTCTCTCTCTGCCTGCCGCTTTCCCTGCCTGCGTGCATGCACTCTCTCCCTCTCTCTCTCTCTCTGACAAATAAATAAATAAAATCTTAAAAAAAAAAAGATACAGTAGTAACAATATATAGTTCCTATTGCTCCTGTCCAGGATAAGCAGAGGATTGCACCAGGCTTAACCAGGTGAATTGATAATTACAATACACTGTCGTCTGAAAGCTGCTTCCCACTTCATCACTAAGTAGGCTATGCTTTTTAAATTGTTATTCCTGTTGGTGCTAATGAGTTTGCCTACATTCTTTCCCCAATCACCTTTCTGGGCAAAGCATGAATTTTCACGGCAGTAGGTTCAGATGAGGGGACCATTAAACTGAGCAGAGCCAGTTGGCTTGCACTTGGGATTGAACCATCATTTTGATTTCACTAACAAGCATTTTAATCGAGTTGAGTGGATTTGCTGTGGATGTCAAAAAAAGAAATAACAAATATTAGATTAAAAATTTGAAATTAAAGTTGCCACTCACCATCACAATATGTGGTTGCTCCAAAAGTTTATGGAAGTTTTATTTTTTGTCACTGTGGTATTTTATAAAAGGTTTTAGAACAAAATATATAAATGATAGGTTGGTACAAAAGAATGCTTATCCTTTTTTTCTCTCATTTGTAGCTTTGCAGTATAGATCGCCCTGAAGAAGGAGGTTTGCCGCCTTATGTGTTTGCCCTGATGGCCATTTTCTTTCTTCAACAAAGGAAAGAACCTCTTCTCCCCGTTTATCTAGGATCATGGGTATAAAACTTTTTTTGCTTATATCTCTGATACTAATTTTATTCCAGGGCCACAAGTGCGTATGCATAATTTCAAAATCTAAAAACTTAGCCAGAACGGACATGAATTTATTTATCCTACTAGTATGAATATTCATGCCTCTCACTGCTGAAATATTAGTATATTTGCCTACAAGATGCTGGTGTGTACTCTGCTGGGGATAGGATTACTTTTCTAAACTGAAAAAGCTCTTAATTTGCGAAACACATAGAATCCTGAGGGTTTTAAACAAGACAATGTGAACCTGAATTAAATTTATCCTTTGGTACATACTTCCTCTGGGTATAATTAGATACTTAAATTTACAAGTCACCTCCAGACAGACTGTATGAAGCATTTGGTTGCTGTAACTTACTTTCTGTTTCTAGTCTTTGAGCTCTCTGCATTCCCCATTCCCTGTGAAACAAAAGAAAATAGAAGTATTGAGATTGCTAGTTATACTGCAAGATGCAGAATGTTGTCATCACCTCTCGAATAATATTTTGGTGTTTAAGATGAGTTAGAATTCAGTAATATGACCACTCTTTTTCTGCATAAGTTAAAGTTGATTTATGTAAATAGTAGGGTTAAAGAAGTCTCTGTCTCAAAGTCAAAATAATACTCTTCTCATCCTTTTGGAAACCTCACTTTTAAATCCTAGGTGTTTATCTTGATAAAAATCTTACATGTATACTTAATGTATAAAAAGTCTCACTTGGTAAAAAGCTTATTTTGGCACATATGGTATTGTAACCACCTTTCTTCTTACCATACACAGGATTCTCATCATTTAAGGAGGATTTTTTCTACAGCAGTAGCTTAATTATGAGTATATGCCAAAAATATATGATTATAGGGAACATTTTTCCCTTTGTACTTAATATATTGAGTATTGAGCAAGGACCTTTATGTGCAGGGTCCTAGGAACAAAGACCAAAGCAGAATGAGTGCCTTGTAAACTCTGTCCTGGCACAGGGATCACAGTTCGCTGTGCGTCCCAGTGGCCTGAAGGGCACTCTCTTTGTGCTTGTGGCACTGAAATGAAAGAATGCAGGGCCCCAGCGGGTGTCTGCTAGATAGCTGTCCTGGTGGACAGAAGAGAGAACAGTCAATCCTTAGCTGATAAATAACCCTTTCCATCAGACCCAGAAGGGCCTGTGAAGGTCTTTAAGGTTTTCCTTTCACTTTAATCCAGCAGAGACAGGAGTTTAGGATGGGACCAAACCAGTTAGATTCCTGTGCCCAAGAGGGCCTTTGTATGTGTTCCCATACTCACTATTGTATGTGTTCCCATACTCACTGTTGTCTTAGTGAGATCTACCTTTTCTGGTGTCCTGGTCACCTCTGAGTAGTCATCTGTCCCTGATGTGAGGATGCAGGAAAAAGGATGTTTCTATTCTGGTGATGTGGTTCTCCTCAGGATTCACTTATGAATACCCTATTCTATGGCCAGTGTATTCTAGGCAGTAGTACTGGACATTCTCTAAAGTGACATTGAATTTGCTTTTGATTATACCATTTGTTCATTTAAGATTTAATGACAGAAACAGGGATGTGGTGGGCAAAAATGGATTGAATTCTGTGATCAAATAAGGCACACTCAACTGCCTGAACCAAAATGATCTACAGTTTTCAGTATTTTAAACTCGTCAGGCATCAATGCGAAAGTCCTACCAGTAAATGCTAGAAACTTCTGCTAGAGTCATAGAAATATAAAGCAAGTGTGGGAAAAGAAATGAAATTCACTATTTAATTAAATTCACTTATTGGTGCCAGAAATTTTACATCATTATTTCTGTACAAAATGCATTGAAGATTCCAAAATTATGTTTATAAGAGTATCTAAACTTAATTCCTTCAAAATCTTTAAAGCACTGTGTACGTTTGTCATTTTACCTGGCCCTGAAGGGAATACACAGATGAATAAGATGACATTCCCAGTCAAGAAGTTTAGGATATCATGGCTCTGTGCCCTCATCTCTCTTCAGAGAGCCCTAAGCCAATCTACGCCAGCCTCTTCCACGTGGGCGGGGTTTAAGCCTCAGCCGGGGGCTGTCCTCGCTGACCTTTTACTCCCATGTATTGTTACTAGACTTCGATTTGACTAAAAGTTAATCATAACGAGTTGCGACTGATGAATTGGCTTAACCCTGTCCTCTCAGCATCTTTCATCCCTACAACAGTATTTTACTAGCCTCCTAGTAGTTATTCTTTGGAATCTGCCTTATTTTGGATTATATAGATTTAGCTTTTAGCAGTTATTTACCCATGAAGGATGCCAGGTAGTATAGTCGAAAGAAGAGTAGTCTAAAGTTTGCTAGCCCTACGATTCCTCCAGATTTTGTCACTTACACATATCCTATGACCTTCAGCAAGTTATTTATTTTCTCTGAGCCTTGGAGTCCTCATCTGAAAAATTCTGAAATGAGATCATGAATGTAAAGCTCCTGAACCAAGGCAGGAGAACAGCTGTAGTTCTTTTCCCCCTCAACGGAAAGTCAAGTTCTACTTATGATGTGGAGGTACAACCTCCTAACCAAGTGACCCTTGTATAAGTAACAGCTATAAATTCTCAACAAAACACAAGAAAACAACAAGGGGTAGACTCTGAAGACTGAACAAGCACAAGCAGACTTTGGAGAGAAGTCAAACTTTGGAGCAAGTGTCCAACACATAGCAAGTTTCTGTTCTTCTGTGGCTTTACCCTAAAGGCACGTACCTCTGATAGCAAAACCAGTCCTCTCTGGCCAGAGGAACTAGTGCCACCAGATAAAGGGGGAAAACCCGGAAGGGAAAGATACTGAGAATTGGAACCCTTAATTCTCCCGAACCAGTCCAGTCTGTCCTATAAGGAGCTTGGAAGTCATCACTCTGTCTTCACAAAAAGAGAGGGAAAAAAAAAAACTGAACAAACTGAAAATCAACAACTCTTCTTAGAGCCATCAGAGAGTTGAGGTCACAGGGAAAGCCACTGCCCCCAGGATTCGAGAGACAGGCAAATACAGCAAATTATAACTTGTTAGAGCAGAAGCCCAGGAACAGAGCCAATACCAGGGTAGGAGGGCTTAGATTGTGGTTCTGGAGGCTCAGTCTGGGCAAGCCTGAGAGTGAAAAATAGCAGGGGTGCCAGCCTTAGGGAACGTCCCAATGATTTCACAGGTTCTGTCCCAGGAACCCCCACCAGGTTCTCAAAGAATATCCAAGAAAAAAATCCCCTTGTGCTTTTGGCAGGGTGAGAAAAAAAGTCACCATTTTGAAGTATGCCCAGAACATGCTATTCTCCTAAACAAAAACCTGCCTTCAAGGGAAACTTTTTTTTTTTTTTACCTGGGCCTAACTGACCTGGGGAAAAGAAAAATTACCCAACTCTAGCCCCGTTCCTGAGCCTTCCTGTCTTCCTTAGGTGGGGAGGATTGAAAAGCATCTTGTCAAGGTCACAATCCAGGACGACAGGCTCACTAAAAGACTGACACCTGATCATAGGACTATAGAATGCTTCCCCTCCCCCAGACCTTACCACATTATTAGGGCTCCTGCATAAAACGGGGTAAAATGGAAAGACCTCAGTTCACAAGAAATCTTTTGGGAAACCCAAAAACAACAGGGAAGACAAAAACAAGGACACCAGAGAAAGTTTTAGCCTCTTGACATCTACAGCTACAACAATCAGTAAACATAGCCAAACTCCTAATAAATAAAACTTCACACTAAAGGCCTTTCTACCTCAGTTCCTTTTACCGAGTACATATATCCAGCTTGCTTTTTTTTTTTTTTAAGATTTTATTTATTTAACAGAGAGAGCATGAGCATGCACAAGCAGGCACAAGCAGGCAGAATGGCAGGCAGAGGGAGAAGTAGGCTCTCTGCTGATCAGGGAGCCCCATGTGGGGCTCTATCCCAAGACCCTGGGATTATGACCTGAGCCGAAGGCAGACCCTTAACCAACTGAACCCCCTAGGCGCCCCTATATCCAGCTTTCAACAAGAAAATTACAAGTCATACTAAAAGGCAAAAAAACATAGTTTAAAGAGACAGAGCAAGTATTGGAATTATCAGACCAGGAAATTAAAACAACTAGGATTAATATGCTTAGGGCTCGAATGGAAAAAATGGACAACATGCAAGAACAGATGAGTAACACAACTTGAGAGATGGAAGCTCTAAGAAAATCAAAAGGAGATACTAGAAATAAAGTCTGTAACAGAAATGAAGAATGCCTTTGATGGATTCATCAGTAGGCTGGACACAGATGGGGGAAAGAATCATGCTTTCTTCAACAGAAACCTCCCAAACTGAAAAACAAGGAGAAAAAAAAAAAAAAGATGGAACAGAATATCTAAGAACTGCAGGACAATTACAAAGAGTTGTATGTATTATGGGAGTATCAGAAGAAGAAAAAGAAAGGAACAGAAGAAATAATTTGGAATAATGACAGAATTTTCCAAAATTAATGACACACTTCTAAAACACACATGTAAAGCAGACTAAAAACAGGCTTAAGGCTTAAGGCTTAAAAAAATGAACTGAGATCAGAATTGCCGTCCACCAGAGAAGAGACAGTCTGCAGTTTTTGTAGTCCAGTTAATTACCTACAAAAGTATCAACATGTTTTGGAGTAACATAAAGAATCCAAAATTTGCATAATACAATATAGGATCACAGTATCCAGAATGCAATCTAAAATTAATATACAAAGAACAAGGAAAATGGGACCCACTCTCAAGGGAAAAGGGAAAAGAAAAGGAAAAGAGAAAAATCCAGTTGCCAAACCAAGATGCCCCAGATGTGGGAACTCTGAAAGACTTTAAAAGAGTTATTGGGGCGCCAGTAACACAAAAGAGTTATTGGTGGCTCAGTCGTTAGGCGTCTGCCTTCGGCTCAGGTCATGGTCCCAGGGTCCTGGGATCGAGCCCCGCATCGGGCTCCCTGCTCCACGGGAAGCCTGCTTCTCCCTCTGCCCCTCCCCCTGCTGTGTTCCCTCTCTCACTGTGTCTGTCTTTCAAATAAATAAATAAAATCTTAAAAAAAAATAAAAGTTATTAATAAGTATGCTCCATGAGATAAAGGAAACATATTTGCAATAAATGAAGAGATAGGAAGTATCAGCTGGAGAAATAGAAAATGTAGAGAAGCAAGTGGAAATTTTAGAAGTGAAAAATACATTATTTTTAAATAAAAAGTTTACTGGATGGACATAGCAGAATGGATGTGACATAAGAGTCCGTGAAAGTGAAAATAGATGAATAGAAATTAATCTGAAGAAGAAAAAGAAAAATATTTGGAAAAAATAACCTCAGGGACTTAGGGACAATTAAAAGAAAAAATGTAACCTGTGGGTAATTTGAGTCCCAGGAGGAGAGGAATAAGAGGATGGGACAGGAACAGAGCCAGAAACTTCCCAAATTTGATCAAAGATTTATAGACTCGGTAACGTGAAGAAACCTCAAATAAGATAAATTCAAAGAGAAGCATGGGGAGCACATGATAGTCAAAACCAAAAATAAAGTGCAAAACGTAAAAGCAGGCAGAGAAACACCTTACCTAAATGAACAATGATTTGACCAACTACTCATCAGAAACCAGTGATTGATTAATCATTTCATAATGTGTATGCATATCAAATCATCAGATTATGTACCTTAAACACATGCAATATACCAGTTTTTGTCAATTATACTAATAAAGCTGGGGGGGGGATTAAAGTCAAACTAAAGCTCTACAATACCAGATGAGATCAATTTTAAGAGAAGAAATGTTACCCAAAGACAAAAAGGGACATTTCATTATGATAGGGTCAATTCATCAGAAAGACAAAACAATCTTAAATGTTTGTGTCTATTAAGAGAGCACCAAAAACATGAGCCAAAAATTGACAAAATCTAGCCCATCAGAGTAAGAAATTATAACACCCCCTCAGCAGGTGACTAATGTATTAGCTAAACAAAACGTAAGTGAAGATTTAGGGGATTTGATAGACACTATTGACAACAACCTGGATCTAGATTTGTGGAACATTACACCCAACAGCTGCAGAATGCATATTTTTTTTTCAAGTGCATATTGTGCTTTCATCAAGGTAGACCATATGCTGTTTTAAAAAGAAGTTTCAATGCATTTTAAGAGATTGAAATCATATTCTTTGACCACAATGGAATTAAATTAGAAATAATAATGGCAATATATGTAGGAAAATCATACGTATTTGGAAACTAAACAGTGTACTTACAAATAATCCATGGGTCAAAGAAGAAATCACACAGGAAATTAGAAATATTTTGAACTAAATTTTAATAAAAACACAGTACCTCCAAATTTGTGAGATGCAGCTAAATTAGTGTTCACAGGTAAATTTATAGGTTTGAATGCTTAAATTTAAAATAATAATGGTCTAAAGTCAGTCACCTAAAGTTTCACTGCAAGAAGCCAGAAATGAAAGAGCCACATAAACCCAAAGTAAGTTCTTATTTTTTTAAAGATTTTATTTATTCATTTTAGAGAGAGAGACGAGCATGAGCAGAGGGGCAGAGGGGGAGAGACAAGGACAAGCACCTCAGGCTGAGCAGGAGCCTGAGGCAGGGCTCAATCTCACAACCCTGAGATCATGACCTGAGCTGAAATCAAGAGTCAGATGCTCAACTGACTGAGCCACCCAGGTGTCCCAACCCAAAGTAAGTTTTTGAAGAAAGGAAATATTAAAGCTAAGGGCAAAATCAATAAGGAGAAAATAGACTAACAATAGACAAAACAAGGCCAACTGTTTGATCAGTAATATATGCCCCTGGTAGACTCATGAGAAAAGAAGAAAGAACACAGTATCATATGATCTCACTGTTATGAGGAATTGTTAATCTCAGGAACAAACTGAGGGTTGCTGAAGTGGTGGGGGGTGGGAGGGGTGGGGTGGCTGGGTAATAGACATCGGGGAGGGTATGTGCTATGGTGAGCACTGTGAATTGTGCAAGACTGTTGAATCACAGACCTGTACCTCTGAAACAAATAATACATTTTATGTTAAAAAAAAGAAGAAGATAGGAGGAAGGGAAGAATGAAGGGGGGAAATCGGAGGGGGAGACGAACCATGAGAGACTATGGACTCTGAGAAACAAACTGAGGGTTCTAGAGGGGAGGGGGGTGGGGGGATGGGTTAGCCTGGTGATGGGTATTAAAGAGGGCACGTTCTGCGTAGAGCACTGGGTGCTATACGCAAACAATGAATCATAGAACACGCCATCAAAAGCTAATGATGTATGGTGATTAACATAATAAAAAAAGGAAAAAAATAATAAGTTAACTTGATAGAAAATTTTGAATGTACAACAACAAAAAAGAATTCCTCATATCAGTGAGATCGTATGATACACGTCTTTCTCTGATTGACTTATTTCGCTTAGCATAATACCCTCCAGTTCCATCCATGTTGTTGCAAATGGCAAGATTTCATTCCTTGTGATGGCTGTATAATATTCCATTGTGTATAGATACCACATCTTCTTTATCCATTCATCTGTTGATGGACATCTTGGCTTTTTCCATAATTTGGCTATTGTGGACATTGCTGCTGTAAACATCGGGGTCCACATACCCCTTTGGATCACTACATTTGTATCTTTGGGGTAAATACCCAGTAGTGCAATTACTGGGTCATATGGTAGTTCTATTTTCAACTTTTTGAGGAACCTCCATACTATTTTCCAGAGAGGTTGCACCAGCTTGCATTCCCACCAACAGTGTAGGAGGGTTCCCCTTTCTCCACATCCCCGCCAACATCTGTCGTTTCCTGACTTGTTAATTTTAGCCATTCTGACTGGTGTGAGGTGATATCTCATTGAGGTTTTGATTTGGATTTCCCTGATGCCGAATGATGTTGAGCACCTTTTCATGTGTCTGTTGGCCATTTGGATGTCTTCTTTGGAAAAATGTCTGTTCATGTCTTCTGCCCATTTCTTGATTGGATCATTTGTTCTTTGGGTGTTGAGTTGGATCAGTTCTTTATTTTGGATACTAGCCCTTTATCTGATATGTCATTTGCAAATATCTTCTCCCATTCTGTTGGTTGTCTTTTGGTTTTGTGGACTGTTTCTTTTGCTGTGCAGAAGCTTTTTATCTTGATGAAGTCCCAACAGTTCATTTTTGCCCTTGCTTCCCTTGCCTTTGTCAGTGTTTCTAGGAAGAAGTTGCTGCGGCTGAGGTCGAAGAGGTTACTGCCTGTGTTCTCCTTTAGGATTTTGATGGACTCCTGTCTCACATTTAGGTCTTTCAGGCATTTGGAGTCTATTTTTGTGTGTGGTGTAAGGAAATGGTCCAGTTTCATCCTTCTGCATGTGGCTGTCCAATTTCCCTAACACCATTTGTTGGAGAGACTGTCTTTTTTCCATTGGACATTGTTTCCTGCTTTGTCGAAGATTAGTTGACCATATTTCCGGGCTCTCTATTCTGTTCCATTGATCTATGTGTCTGTTTTTGTGCCAGTACCATACTGTCTTGATGATGACAGCTTGGTAATAGAGCTTGAAGTCTGGAATTGTGATGCCGCCAGCTTTGCTTTTCTTTTTCAACATTCCTCTGGCTATTTGGGGTCTTTTCTGGTTCCATACAAATTTTAGGATTATTTGTTCCATTTCTTTGAAAAAAGTGGTTGGTATTTTGATGGGGATTGCATTAAATGTGTAGATTGCTCTAGGTAGCACTGACATCTTCACAATACTTGTTCTTCCAATCCATGAACGTGGAACATTTTTCCATTT